>NW_027636151.1:130609-250835 GCF_903797595.1 Erithacus rubecula
TACAGTTATGGATAGTTTGAGAAATCATATTTATAGTTAAATCTGCTTTTCAGTTTTGTGCCTGCTTATAGGTGCCCTTTTGCCTTGATGGCTTGAGGTAGTGTGGGTCTATTGAGCTAGGAACAACTCTCCCTTATGTTGCTAATTTCAATTTATTTGTGACATCTCTATTTTTGCAGCTTGATCTACTTGCTCCTTGTTTTAGTGTTCTTTATTAGCCTGATTTTTGGGGATGTGGCTTTCTACATGATGGGCCTTTACAGAGAGTTTGTCTGAGTGGTAATGTTTTTCCACTCATCAGCAGCCTCAATTGGTTTTCCTTGATGTTGCTAGCTGGCCTTTTTTTACCTTTCTAGCTAACTCCACAGAGCATTGGTTACTATTTATGATTCAGTATAAAGGTAGAGCTTTGGCCAGTTCTCTCTTTCAGCAGTGTCCAGGGCCAGCTGAATGGCTTTGAGTTCAGCAAGTGCACTTTATTCACCTTCTCCTTCAGTAGCTTGTGTGACTCGTCGTGTGGGGCTCCCTGCGGCCACTTTCCACTTGTGGTTCATCTCAACCATGAGACAGAAACTGTCAGTGACAAGAGCAGAGCGTGTTTCTTGTGCTGATAGTTGGTTGTATGGTGGAGCTTTTTAGCCTGGGTTACTTGTTTCTGCTCCTTTTTGTTAGTGAGACTAAAGTTTTTATCTTGTGGCCAGTTTTACCTGTTTTTAAAATTTCAGGTTGATTTGTGTTTCTAATCTGGCCGTGCTTTGTGATGAGAGCAATCCATGGGCTCCATGTGGTGTGGGTGGCGTGGTGGGTAAATGAGCCTTTTCTTTAAACACCCACCCCAGCACCGGGAGTCAGGGTGCCAGGAGGAGTTGTGCTTTTGTGATAATTTCTTTTGAGGTGGCTTGAACTTTCTTATTATAGGCAGATAAGATTTTGCTGGGTTTTTGTTTTGTTTTTTGTTTTTTGGGTTTTTTGGTGAGTGTAGTTTGCTTCAGACTTTCTGTAACTTTGACTCTAGAATTCTAGTGCTTGTCCTCGAGTCTCCCCATGCACCTTCTGCTAAAGGCTCCAGGACAAGCCATTGTTCTTGGCTGCAGAGTATAGCACATTCCTCACCTCTGGTCCTGTCCTGACTAGGTCAAGGGCACTGCATGAGCGATTTTCTGCTTGGTCTGGGTGAAGGTTTGTTGCTGTTCAGGGCCACAGCTGGAATTGTTCTTCTTAGGGTGAGCAGGTAGAGAGGGCTCACAATGTGGCTGCACTCAGGAATGCATTCTCTAAAAACCTATGGGCCCTAAGAAAGCTTGTGTTTCCTTCTTGCTTGGTGGTGCAGACACTGTGATGATCTCATGGATCATTCCAGTGGGGATCTGGCTCTGTCCATCTTGCCACTCTACTCCCAGGAACTGGATCTCTCAGGCAGCTCCCTTGACTTTGCCCTTCTCGATGGTGAAACCTCCTTGCAGCAGAATCTGGATGATCCTCTCTCCTTTCTCAAATACTTTTATTGCCCTGTTCCCCCACACAATGATGTTATTGATGTATTGCAGGTGTTTTGGAGCTTTACCCTTTTCCAGTGCAGCCTGGATCAGCCCGTGGCAGATGGTGGGGCTGTGTTTCCACCCCTGGGGCAGTCGGTTCCAGGTGTGCTGCACGTGCCCCCAGGTGAAAGCAAACTGAGGCCTGCATTCTGCTGCTAAAGAAATGGAGAAAAATGCATTGGCAATGTCAATTGTGCCACTTTGCTGCCTTGGGCTCCAGCTCCTCCTGGAGATCCAGCGTGTCTGGCACGGCAGCGCTCAGCACTGGAGAAACAACGGCTGGGAGAGAGAGGGAGTCTACTGACTGCTGATCAGAATCCAAATTTACTCTCAGCTACATGTGCTTATATACCATTTTTAGGAAAGATGAATGTTTTCTACCACATTGGTTGGGTTAAACACCACACAGGCAAGCTTACACATTTTGCAACATTTCTATGTGATTCATTCTTCTTTCCTGTCACCAGTCTTGATCCAATCTTCATGGAGCCTTCAAAGCTCTGTTTGCTCTTGCCAAGGCATCTTGGTTATCAAGCTGCTTATGCTGATTAAATCCACAGCACTCTGTCTTAGCTCCCACAGTGGAGTCACTTCATTCAATGCACAATAGCCTACAGTCAATTTCTATTGTCTGTCAGACTTGCCCACAGGCAAACTGGGGCTGTTGAAGGGTGAGTGGGTTTTACTGAGCACCCTTTGACTTTCTAGCCAAAATTTTATGGGTGGGAATAATCGCATCTTGATTCATCTGATACTGCTGGCTGTGTGCTGTTGAGGTGGCAGTTGGTACTTGTTGCACTTTCACCTTCAGGAACCTCCTGTAGATGGGTTTTCTGATAGTCCAGGCAAGGTGTTTAATTTCTCAATGCCCTCTGCCTCTACAGCAGCTGTTCCAAAAGCACACCTGAGTCCCTTTGGCTCTTTGTAGTAGCCATTCCAGAGGAAGAGTATGCCCAGAATTCATGGAGCCTCTGGGCCAGTCACACTGGGATGTTTCTGCCACCCCTTCCCAGTCAGGCTCATTTCAGCCTCCAGCAGAGTCAATTCCTGTGATCCCCCATCACCCCAGCAATGGAAACAGGTTCTGCCCCCACATGTCCAGTGGCATTAGGGTACACTGTGTACCAGGATCAACTAAAGGCTCTGATGTGCCAGGCCATTGGATCTGCTCCATCCAAAAGACCTGTCCTGTGCCTCTCCCTGGCTAGAGGTAGGGCCCCTCTAACCCTGGTTATCATTTCCTTCCTGGGCATACATACTAGAGGTTCTTTTAAGAGGATCCCACAGGTCATCTTCCTTTCTGTAATACCTGGCAGCTTGGTCATGGGAGGTTGAGGCTGCCTTCAGTTGAGTGGAACTCCCTCTCTTAGTGCTTCCCTCCCTGAGTTGATGCACCCGTGCTGCCAGCACAGAAGTGGGTTTCTCATTTTGCCTTTGCATGATTTTCCCATGATTGTGCTAAAAGAACCCCAGGTCAGCTCGTGGGGTGTACCCTCTCTCCCTAGCTGGGGGATGTTGGGCTCTGACTTGGGGCCTATGACTGGCACTGATGCTGCACTGATCTTCCTCACCTCTTCCCTTATCTCCCTCATCTCTTCCTTAAACTCCTCTTTGAGCTCCTTAATCACAGCAGAGACATGAGTCTGCCTCGGGCCATTGATCACACTCTCATAATTTCTGAGCTTGTTGCTGACAGAACCCACTGTCTCTGGGTTGTTATCAGCATTAATTGTCACAGTCTTCTTGGTCTGCTTCTCTGGCTCCCATTATTTTGTGGAGGGGATTGCAGGAATAAAAGAAAAGGAGCCCATCAACTACTGAAGAGAAACAGTCACTGACAGGAACCAGTGGGTGAAGAAATGTGAGGGGGGAAAAGGCTGAAACATGAGGTGCCAAGTGTGAGAAATGTGAGTGGAAGTAGGAGAGAAGTGCGAGGGAAGAAGAGGGTAGGAAACCTGAGTGGAAAAGGGTGAGAAATGTAGGGGAGAAAATGGAGGGAAATGTGATGGGAATAGAATGATAATCTTTACTGACAAAGAGAGAGAAACAGGCAGAAAATGTGAAGGGAATATTGTGAGAATCCTGAGGGGGACAGAGCGAGAAACCTGAGGGCAGAAAAAGGCAGAAAACCTGAGTGAAGAAAGGGCACAAAATGGGAGAGAGAAACTGTGAGGAACATGAGACTAAAGAATTTTGGATGTGACAGGAAAAGTGTGAGAAATGTGAAAAGGCTGGGAAACATGAGGGGTAAAGTGGCAAACATGAGGAGAAAACTTCGAGGAACATGACTGAGTAAAGGAGAGAAACACAAGGGCACATAAAAAAAGGATATGAGATAGAAAAATTGTGAGAAACATGAGGGAGGAGAAAGAACAGGAAACTAGTGGGACGGTGCGGAAATGTGAGACGAAAAGTGTTTGGAAAAAGTGAGCTGAAAAAAAGTGGCAGAAATGAGTAAAATTTGGGAGGAAACATGGCAGGAAAACTGGGAGAATTGCAATTGGGAATAGGAGGAAATGTGAGAGGGAAAAGGAAAGCAAATGTGAAGAGAGAAAAGGGCAGGAAAGAAGGCAGTATTGGCATAACAGCTGTTATAATTCCTAACTCATTCCCCATACATTTATCTGTTTGGACAAGCCCAGGGCTTCTCTGTATGTACATCTCTCCCTCTGCCTTTATTCCTATTTGGAAGCAGCCAATCAGGCAGGATTTGCCTGGCTGCAGGAGCTGCTCCAAGCTGGAACGTGACTGGCGGTGCTGATTTCCAGAGGCTTCTGTGTCCCAGGGGGAGGCAGGGCAGGATGGGCTGAAAGGTGCTGCTGCTGCTCTGTGCCAGAGAGCCCCGGCTGGGCAGGGCACGGCGCCCACTGCGCTGGGGCTCTGTCTGCTGCCACAGCTGGGCACACCTGGGAACAGGGTATGGCAACCTGGGGAAACCATGGGGTTTGTGGGGCTGCATTGCTCTGCACACACCCAGGGCACCTGCAGCACAGAGAGCTTTGGGCCCCAGAAAGATAAACCAGAGGGGAACTGATGGAAAAGATGTAATTTTCCTTTCAATGGAAGTGACTACAGTGAAAGTTACCCAGCGGGACCCGATCTGCACTGCCAGCTCAGGGTGAGAAAGGAGGCATTACATTATTTCAGTGCTGGCTGCATGGGAAATCACTTTTCTAAATGTGCTCGCTCTGAAATCTCACCTACTTGTTTGTAAGACACTCTCATTACTTTGCTGAAACTCACAGGCTCAGCATTCCCCCAAATTACTTGACATATTTTAATCACTTCTCAGCAATTATTAACAGGAGGTTAGGGGTTAATTGAGGGTCTCTGATCATCCTTTGGGGAATATCCCATCCCTCAAATTCTCCTCTGATGGTCAAGGGCCTCCTCAAACCATTTTCTTCCCCTTGAATGCATGCCAGCATCCTTCTTAGGTGGACCGTGCTCTTTCTTCTCAAGGCTAGCATAGCCACTTGCACACATTCATCACTAAAATTAAGGAAGAGAGAGCTCAACACTGTGTGTTAAAGCTAAAGGAATTCATTATTTATTACAGTTATACATTTTCTCAGCACCTTCCTTCTCTGGGAATTGCACACAAGCATTTTGTCAATGCACCTTGAAAATGCTTGTGCAGACTGAAACCACTTTGGGTCTTTCTTTCACAATTTCAAAATCACCTGCTGAAACTCTTCTGCTCCCTTCCATATCAGTTCATTACTCAAGCACAAGCCTCAGGCTCATCCTCAATTCCCTCTGTCAGATATGAGGTAATATTTTGCTGCAGCCGAAAGGTTATTAGAAAAAGGATGGAAGTTGTTGCTTCTAGGTGTTGTTATTTATGGTTTGGATTTGTTCTAGTAAATTTGTGGGGTGTTACTGTGAGCTAAGAGTGGGGCAAAGATGAACACCAGACCAAAAAGGAAGTAGGATGAGATGGGAGAGGACAGACATAAAAGTAGGGAGTCAGGAGATAACACAGGTTCTCTAGTTTTGTCATGATCCACTGAACCTGAGCGGGAGTCGTGATGGGTCATTTGACCCCAGGGTGAAAAAGACAAAAGGGAAGAGACTCAGGTTTGTTTAGCAGAAAGCAGCAATGCAGTTTATTGAGTGCCAACAATTCAGTTTTGTGTGTGTGTGTGAGGGAGGGAGAGAGAGAGAGAGAGAGAGAGAGAGAGAGAGAGAGAGAGAGAGAGAGATGAAGTAAAAAGGGTAGAGAGAGAGAGAGAGATGGGATACAGTTACCAACAGACCTGACACATCCTCGTGATCATCCCGAGACGAGACACATCTTCAATCCATTGGGGAAAAAGACATCTCGGACTCTTCTTTAAGACAGTCACTTTTTATAGTCCTTTTCCAAAGTGAGTGGCCTCTGCCCAAAAGGTGGGAAGATTTATGGACTATTGTGTGTGGAGATCGTAGCCCCATGACGCAGGAGCAGGGACAGGGTGCGATAACCAGCACCCTGCAGCGTCCCATGACAAGCACCAGGCACAGCTACAAACAGCCCTTGGCCCACAAGCATCCACCTCGGCCAGGCCAGAGCTCTGGATCAGGGCAAGTGGAGCAATCTCAGCGTCCAGTCTCTGATGATGGTTCTGAGGCAGATCAGAGAAACTCAGACTGACTTACACCATGGAATAAGAAACCACAGCTATGAAGGAAAGAGCTTCATGTGCAGCTATGAGTTTTTTGAAACTGTGTGGTTTTGTAAGGCTGCCAAGTAATGGAAACAATAGGCTGATTCTGTAACTGGGGGGAAAATCTGACTTGGGGATGTGACTGCTTGAGAGCTGTAACTGCTTGGGGCTGCAACATTATATGAGGCTGAGCTGTGAGAACAATCAATGACTTCAATGACTTCAATAACTTCAATAACAAACTCTGATTCAACTCCGACTTCAACTATGTTGGTTTTTTTTCTTGCTCGGGCTTTGGCTTCCAGCTTGGATTACCCTGGAACTGAGCAGTAACTGCAGTGCCAGGAGGGTCCCGTTGGTGGCTCAGGAGCAGCTCCGTTGTCCATCAGCAATGTGCCCGCTCCTCCTGCACGCTGCCGCTCCTTCCCTTGCAGTGCCAGCAGGAGCTGCTCCCTGCCGCCGGCAGCTCCTCTGCCTGCAGTCCCTCCCAGGGCTGCCAGGACAAGCTCCCTCTTGCCTTGAGCCCAGTGCCTGCCTGCACCTTGGACTGGCTTTGCCAGGTCTCTTTTATCAAATGTTTGACTCCCAGACTTCAGCCCCAGCCCATTGGTTATTTCCATCACCAGGTAGATTTACACCATGAACTGGTTTGGTTTTACCTAAGAGGTGAATCATTAACATTGTGCTGCTTTCTTGCACCCAGTGTCCTCTTAAGACCAAGAACTGTTCCTACAGCTTAGTTTGTGGCTATTCCTACACCATTTTATTCCACACTCAATAACTGAAGAAAATCTATCATATTCCTTACTAAGTTGAGGCTGCATCTTAGTGCAAACATGTGTGAAAAGACAATCAATGTCATAATCCCATTACATTTTTCCCCTCTCCAGCCAGGGTGCTGCCTCAGGGGGTTCTAGACATGGACCACAACTCACAGACAAATAACCTCAGACAGGTTCTATTACCCACAGATTGACAGACCTGTGAGGAATTGGGTGCCACAGCCTGTCATACACTCACCAGTGCTTAATGATCACTGAAGATATTGGGAAAACATTGATGTGGTCACTCATCATGGAAATGAGAAGTGCCCCAAAGCCAATTGCAGTTTCAAAGGGAAATTTATTACAGACTGTTACAACTGCAATGCTTTTATATGATGACCAATTTCAGGTCAATGATGGGTACAGAATGGTACAACTCTGCTGACTCGACAGATAAAGATAGAAAAATCCATTTCAGTTTCCACAATCAAGTATGTTCCATGTCACTAAGTACTGCCTACACACACACACACACACACACACATATATATATAGATATGTTTGGATATAAAGAACCAAAGATCAATAGAATGATCTGAAAATCCGCAGAGCAGTTCAACACTCAGTGGAGTCTTGGTGTTTTCTCAGCAGGCTTTGCAGGGAGTTCTTAGGAAATGTGTGGCTCTGCTGCCATCCCAAATCTGTGCTTTCCTTGCCCAGCCTGAGTGCACACAGGGCATGTGCTGGGCATGGCTGGAGATTTTCATGGCCAAAATCCCCCAGCATCATCACCTTTACATCTGCTCATTGCTTTGGGTAGCACAAATCACACAACACCCATCTCAGCTGGCAAATGCCATTTCTTGCAGATTGTTACAGCTGCACTGCTGATCAACACATACACAAGAACTGATTTCAGTTGAAAAATGTCATTTTTTACAAATTGCTACACCCACGCTGACAATACAGAACTATACAGATCTCAGTTAATGTTAAAAAAAGAAATTTATTACATTACTAAAACAATGCTATGCAAAAATATACAAATATCAACTTCAATTAACAAAAACTTAATTTATTGCCAAACTCTAAAACAACTCATTATATACACAAAGATCACTTAGGTGCTTAACAACTTAATTTATTACATACAACTGTACAGCCCATACAAAAACATGAACATATGCACTCCCCCTCTAAATAGCCCTATACTAAGAAGTCAGCAGTTAATTTTATACAACTATACTACTCAATATATGTTTTAATAGAATTATATACATAAGTGTGCATATATATATAATATATATAAAACTATAACAATCTACTGGTCTACATATAGATTAAATATTACATATTACATACTATATGTAAATAGATATATAAACCAAACCCATCAATATACAAATAGCACTGTACCAATATATATATCCATGCAACTACATCAAAACAAATATACAGCTATACATCTCCACATAAATGTTAATGCAATTACACATATAAATAGATCAACATACAAAGAGAAACATAAAAATAGAACATACATACATCTGTAAATACCAATACACCCATTTAAAAGTAATATACTAATAACTGCATCAATACAAATAGATTCTCTACACAAATGAAAACCCAACATATAGAATTGAAGTCAGATATATCAACATACACATGTATTTATCATATGTTACACAAGTAGCATTTTTAGATGCATATATACACATATAGGGAATTACACATATATATGTATATATACATAGACATACATAGCACATTTATAAATATAACAGACATGGAATTATTCCTGTACAAATAGCAAACCACATATGAAAATATCCATATAATTATCCCTCTCTCTGTGCAAATCCATGTCTCTTTAATGAGAACTCAAAGAAGAAAATCAGATTCCAGCATCTCCATCTTCAAATCCTCTCCCTCGGTCTCTTCGTCCCATGCAGAGCAGCTCTCCTGGACAGGGACAGCAGATGGGACATCTGGGAAGCAAAGAGAACACTGAGTCAGGAGCAGGGCCTTTCCCTTGGCAGCACCTGCACTTCCACCAGGGAAGAGAAAATCTCAGAGCCCCTCCAGGATTGCTGGAAAGCAGCAGCAGGCCGAGGGGCCAGGGTGTGGCGAGCGCAGCGCGGCGGGACTGTCCCGCAGCCCCGGCACAGCCGGCACAGCTCCCGGGCCCTGCCGGCACAGCTGCCTTGCCCCAGGACAGCCCCTGTGCCGGCCGGGGCAGCTGCGCTGAGCAGCCCCAGCACGGGCAGGGCCGCTCCTGCCCCTGTGCCGGCCCCTGCCCACGGCCACAGCCCACGGCACCCTCACCCCACCCTGCCCCACCGGCCCTGGGGCCTCACCAGCCTCTGTGCCAGCAGCAGCTCCCTGCTCACTGCTCTTGCTCGGGGCCTTTGGCTTCTCCCTGCTGGCTCCTGTCACTCCTCTTGCTGTCTGCAATGTCTTCACTGCAGCTGTGGCAAAAACGGAGCCTCAGGAATTGGTTCCATGCCTGGCAGAGCTGCAGTCCCGGACCCCTCTGTGCTCCCTGCTGGCCCCTCCATCCCCTCAGCCCTGCCAGGCTCTCGGCAAACCCCGAGTCCCCTTCAGTTTCTTCAGACCCCACAGTCCTCTCACCCCCCTCAGTCCCTTCTGACCCATCCCATCCCCTCAGACCCGTCACCCCCCTCAGCCTGTGCCACTTCCCTGTCACCTCAGTGCCACCATTGCCCTCTGCTGCCCCACACCCTCAGCCCCAGCAGCACCTCAAGGTCACCGTCCCTTCAGTGTCAGCGCCTCCTCAGCCCCTCAGTCTCACCGTCCCTCAGCAGCTCCTCAGGGGACACTGCCTGGGGCCACCGGCAGCTGCCACCGCTCCAGGGACACCCGGGGCTGGAACTGCTGCTCCGCCCGGCCCGGCCCCAGCTCGGACCAGCACAGGAAGAGGGGACAGAGGGGACAGGGGACAAACGAGATGGAAAAGGATCAGAGAGGGGAAACAACTTAAAATGCACCCTAGCCCTACACAGCTCAATCTGTGGATCTAAATTCCGTTTACCTTTAACTAAATTAAATATAAATATAAATATACATATAAATATAAATATAAATATACATATAATTATAAATATTAATATTAATATTAATATTAATATTATTGAATTAATACTTATTAAATGTATTGCTAGCAATAAGAAATAATAACATATATATAGATATTAATATTACCATATAAATATACAAATGCAAATCTGAAAATCTATAAAAGTAACTACATGGTTTTAAAAATATAACTATAGAAGTCTCTAAATGTATCAATCAACAGAGGGGTTCCACCTGCCCGATGGTCACAGGCTCTCCCTCGGTTTCTCCCTGGCACGCAGGGCAGCCCTCCTGGCAAGGTAGATCAGATGGATATCTGGGAAGCAAAGGGAACACCCAGTCAATATTGGCCTCTGTCCATCTTTCCCTTTGGAAGTTACTGTCCTTCTGTCAAAGACTGTAAGAGATGGCCTGGAAGGCAGACTCTCAATTGGGAATTTCAGGCCTGCTCTTTAAAGAGCTGGAATCCTTCCAAGTTTTCAAAACTTCTCAACTTCTGAAGTTTCCCAATAAACTCACAGCACTCGCAGTACAAATGGCTCCCATGAGAGCTTGAAACACACAGTCCCAGCTCCCACAAAGAAGCCCAGCCTTGTTCTTTCTCTGTGCTGACAGAGAGACCTCAGTCCTCACTGAAATGGCTGAAACTGAAGGGTGCTGTGAGCTGAGTTATGATATCCAAACTGGGATACCCAGCTTGGTGACACAAATCCCACAAGGTCAGGTTTATTCCTGGCTCTCTTGCCACACCAGAGGACTCAGTGTCAGAGCCTCAGGAGAAGCGAGGAGGGCAGGGCTTGGGGAGGTTGTCTCAGTGCAGGATTTGAACTAAAGGCATGGGAAACACCAACCCTGAAACCAAGAACTCAACTCTTCTGATCTCCCTGCCTGTCAGAGGCAGGCTCAGAGCAGCCCTCTCACATCTCTCTAAACCAATGGGGGCTCTGTCCTTACCAAGCTCCTCGGGTTCCTGGGAACTGTTCCCAGAGCTGTCAGTGCCAGGCAAACCTCCCTCTGCTGCAGCGTTGTTCATAGGCTCCCCTTCTGAAGGCTCAGAGGCAACATTAATATTCCCCTTGAAAGAGAAACAGAAAGAAATAAACCCTTCTCACCAGTTACACAATGCATCTGGTTCAACAACTCCATGCCTCACATACCTAACCTCTTGTTCCTAACAAGAAATCTGGGCCACAAACACCTTCAAAACTCAAACAGATTTGACTCCTCCAACATGGTCCAAAAGCTGTCAAAGCTGACAATGCTGAATGTGGGGGTGACACTGAACACATGGATGGCTGCTAAGGAAGGAGTCCTGCCAGTTCCTGGATCAGGGAGGTGCTCCTCCCTCCACAGCCCTGTGCAGAACAGTCTCATCCAGGCTGCAGCTTTGCAGAGACTGCATGGGAACACACATCTCTTCCCATACAGATGCCCAACAGCAAGGTGATTGAGCTCTGGAACATGGAGAGCAAGACTGGGCAGTTTGCCCAGCTAAGGATTTCCCAGATAGAAACTGGACTGCAGGCACCACGTTACTGAGAGGACAAGAAAGCTGCAGCTCCAGCCCATCCCCAAACATGGCTCTGGGAGCACCTACACACACGGCAGGGCTCACACAGCAGCAGCAGCTGCAGCCCAGCCCTTGCTTTGCCTTGGCCTTCCAACACAAAAGAGGCAGAGCCCACATCTGCTGCTGCAACAGAGGCACCTCTCACATGCCCCTCCCTGCATGGGACACTTTGCCTTCAGTGCCATTCTCCAAACACTCTTCTCTTCTTTCCCATCAAACAAAGACTGGTAGAATGCACAAAGCTTTCACTTCCTCATCACAAATGGCCCCGCAGGAGGAATTCTTCCCAGGAAAAGGAGCACTCAAACTTGGCCAACACAGGCTCACACCTCTCATCCTCACTCAGGGGAGTGATTTTCTCATTCCTCTTCTCTTAGAAACCTTACTTTACCAAGACAATCCTTCCCTGTCCATTCACAACTGAATTCAAGAAGCCTTTGCTTCTCAGCCAAGTATCAACTTGTAAAAGCTCTCCCAGTCAGTCCCTTTCATCCCTGTTCAGCAGAGTTACCTGAGCAGAGGGAGACCTTTCAGGCGGGGAGGACGAAAGCATCTCCTCCAGTGTCTCAAGCACCATGTCCAGATCCAGGGGGGGCAATTCCTCTTCCCCAGGAGTATCCCAGAGCCACCTGGGGGCTCTCCATGGTGCATAACCAGCATAGCCAGCTGCAGCACTGGGGGCTGAAGTGCCTGGAGTGGCTGCAAGAGTTCAAACACATTGGTCAGGCTCCAGAATGTGGCTTTGGGACACGGAGCTCTATGCTGCCTTGGATCAAACATCACAGGAAGCACACAGCAACCTCAATTCCAGAAACGTACTCAAACTTCCCAGGGAATTGGGAGAGTGAGCTCTCCCTCTTAAAAGTCTTTCTTATGAATTATGTGCATGTATATTAAAGGATGGATTTTAAAATTGATCTACACATACACAAAAGCACTTTATAATCACTGCCTTTTCTATCTCCCCATCAGCTTTTGGAGTCGGTGGCTTTGCAGTTTCTCATAATAACAGACCACAGGGAGCGGATTCACCAAGGAAGAGCCCACACCTGCAGACACACATCCTAAACTTAAACTGTGAGTTTCTTCTAAAAAGTATCCTTGTGGGTGAGGCTGAATTCTATAGCTGCAGCTGCTCCAGGGATGCACAGAGCTTATGGAATTTTAATAACATTATCTGAAGGAGAGACAACCTGCAAACTCTCAATATCCTATCAGGGTCCTAGTTTGACTTCATTCCAAAAAAGAGTTTACCTGACACTGACCAGTCGTGGACAAATGTTATTTGCCTTGCCCTTGCACCCCTACAGAGAGGCTGTCTGGAAAATGCAAAGAACCCACTCCAAAATGGCAGCAAGGAAAGGAAAAGCAGAAAGAGATTAATTTTGTTGTCATGGTTGTGCTTCCTAGCACACTTGACATTTCTACCTGACTTGCACTTGAAATCAGCCCATGACAAAGCACAGCAGGAAAATATTTCAGTCAATTTTCATGATTGTTCTGAAAAGCAAGGATAGAAACTCTTCCCCTACCTGATGGCCAGTAGGATGGCAAGTGCTGCTCAGGAAATGTGCAGCTGCTGCTCTCTGGAACTGTCACCAAAGGGCTTTGGTGGTTCACGGGACCTCGTGGAATGACAGGCTCAGGCTGGAATTGAAATGTGTCTCTGTGCCTGGCTCCACTGATGAAGCCCCAAGAGGTCCAGATGTGACAAACTCTTCCTCAGGATATTCTGGGAAAGCCTCACACACTTGAGCAGCTGCACTCATCCTGGAGGAGCCTGGAGGCACCTCTGAATCCCCAGGTGAGGCAGCACTGTTGGCTGGGCTGTGCTGCTCTGAAGATTTGCAGCTGCTGCCCTCTCGAAGGGCCCTGCAGGCAGCTTCAGGGTCGATGCGAACCAGCGGAATGGTGAGCTTGCGCAGATTAAATTTGCGGATGAGCTCCCTTGATGGTTCCACTGGTGAAGCCCCAAAAAGTCCAGAGGAGGCACAGACTTTCTTGGCAGCTGGTGGGGAAGCCTCAGACTCCTGAGCACCTGCACATCCCCTGGAAGGGCCTGGACGCAGCTCTGAATCCTCCCGTGAGGCAGCAGCAGCAGCAGCAGCAGCAGCAGCAGCAGCAGCAGCAGCAGTGAGGTTCTGGCCTGAGGGAGCTGTGCAGCAGTGAGGGAAGAAGAAAGGAAGCAAAGGGGAGGCTGGGTCACTATTGGTCTTTGCAAGGCCTTCGGCAGCAACTGTATTTCTGCCAGGGAAGAGAAAAACTCCCATCCCCCCAAGCAGAGTGAGAAATAAGTAATGAAAGAAAAAAACATGTTTTGGGGCCATTCAACACAGTTCCTTGCCTGCTAAACTCTCCCCTGTTGGTTCAACTGTCTTGGAAAACTGTCCTGCTGCCATTCCTTGGCAGGAAGCAACTGCCAGAAACCAAACTGCCAGGTCTCTTCCCTTCTATTCCAAAGGACCAGGAGGCTCCCTCCCGCTGGGTCTGACCACGACCGAGCCCTCGGCTCACACGCACTCACGGAGAGCTCCCCAAGCATCCCAGGGCCGGGCACGGAGCAGCACCAGCCACGGCGCCGCTCCTGTCCCTGTGCCGGCCCCAGCCCACGGCCACAGCCCACGGCACCCTTGGCGCCCGCAGCTCGCAGCCCGTCTCACCGGCTCTGGGGGGCTGCCCGGCACAGCAGGCGGGCAGCGGCCGCTCCGTGTGCGGCTGCTGGAAGCGGCCGGGCTGCCGGCTGCGCACCTCCAGCCCCGCCGCCAGCCGCTGCCTGTTGGCCCTGGTCAGGCGCTGGATGCGGAGCAGCAGCTCGGGGCGGTCGCGTACGAAGTTGGCATTCGTGTAGTGGAGCCAGCCGCCGGCATCGCCCGGCACCTTGTGGAAGCCGTAGAGGTTCAGCTGGCGCACGAAGCTGCCGAAGTGCGTGGCTTGGAAGGAGTCCGGGCCCGGCCCCGCCCCTTCGCCGCCCGCTCCGTGGGCGCCGCCCGGGCTGAGCAGCTCCCGCTCCAGCAGGGAGCGGTCGATGAGCAGCCCCTGGCCCCGGCTGTCCCAGCGCACGGAGCGGACGCGGGAGCTGTTCGCCAGGCGCCACAGCTTGGCGGGGAAGGCGCCGGCGTTGAGCGCGGCGGGCAGCGGCAGCTCCGCCATGGCGCCGATCGCCGAGTGCGGCCACAACGCCCGCGGCGCGCGGCCTGAGGGGGGCGCTGCGCTCGGCCCCGCTCGCGGCCCCGCGCGGGCCGGGCTCGGGTGGGTCGCGAGCAGAGTTCCCGCTGGGAGCGGACAAGGCCGGACGGGAGAGGGCAAAGGAAAAGAGACACTGCACACATTCTCTGGGCCCCTTTCCCAGCCAGCTGGCTGCTGCTGTCTCACTGCCTCTGCCTGTCTGCGGCAGATTTGGCACATTTCTCATTCTGTGGAGATGGAAGCAGCAGCAGGAAGGGGCAGCCATTCTGTCAGCATTTCCATCAGAGCGAATGTCCTGCCGCCTGGAAGGATGTTGCTTTACCCGAGAGATTAATGATTTACAATGACAGTGAACTCACACTGCTGTCTTCACCAAGAGGTTTTGCATTTTTCTTTCATTTTATTCTCTTTTTTTCCACAATCAGGGGAGAGTTAGAATGTAAAATCCCTCCCACAGCCAAGTCTTTTCAATATAATCCAACAAAGGTGATCTTGCAACGACCTGCTTAGTGTCACTTATTTTTTTTTATTTAAACAGTGGTTTGAACAGGAAAGTTTTCAGAGCAGGAAAAAATAGACCTATTTCTTCCATCTATTTTAATTCATGCCGTTTTTTTATTTCTTTATATGGTTAAACCATGAGGGTTTATGTGGTGGAATATTTATGTATTTGGTGGTATGGCAGGAGCTCATCCCACACACACAGTGGATATTTTCCTTACATCCAGCCTGTCTTGAGTTCTGGCTGACTCTGCCTTCTCCTGCCTCCTCCCAGGTCCTTTGTGAGGAGCCCAGCCCTGTCCCTGCAGCTGCTGCCCTGTGGGTGACATGCTGGCACAGGGATTGTTGCTCTCACCACATTCTGGAGCATCTTTTGGAGTGTTTTTCAAGGTGCCCTGTCATCTTTTCCTCTGTGTGCTGGCTTTCTCACAAAAATTGAAACCCACTACCCAGAAAATCTCTTCCTATGTCACCTTACACAGCTTCAGACAGAGCCTGAATTAGGAATGCTCCTCCTCGCTGGGATGGTGTTTGTTGTTCTTTAAACACAGTGTAACAAACCTCACAAAACTTGTCCCACAACTGAATTACAATGAAATTTCTAATGAGGAGGCCAAAAGGAGAAGACAGGAGTTCAGAAAAGAAGGGACATCTCTCTTCATGTTGCATGGCCCTTATTTTCCTCATGTCCATTTATGTGCTGCTTCATCCAGAAAAGCTTCTTTCTTCAGGCCTCCTTTGCACTCTCTGTGGGTCATTGCAGTCAGTTGTTTTTGTTGGCTGCTCAGGAAAATTCTCACTAAATGGAACCCCACATGTCCCACAGTTTTGTAGCCTAGTAAGGTCAAACATTTACAGTCCAAATTATATTTTAATCAATAATGGCCAACATTAAAAATCCAATTTTTTCTAAGTAGTACTTAGAGAAAGCATTCCTGAAATTGTGCCCCCTCACGACTTCAAAACAAACTAAGCAAAGAAAATAAATAATTTAAATTGTGGATTGATACAGTGTGGTGATAGGAGAACTAACCTGGAAAAGTCTGGAATTTATTAATGGCCTACCCTGGAGGATATTCAGGTGCATGCTGTGTACAGGACAATTCTACTGCTCCACTCTTTTGAGTAGTTCTCAGAAATATTCCTAATAAAAAACACATTGGTAATTCTGTGCAGATAACAGAACTGAGATCTGCAGATGCACACAAGTGCAAGTTCTCTGTAATACAAGAAAACATACTGGAATTTGTGAACAGGTGCTATTCCACCATTACTTGAAATTGCACTGCAGCATAACACCACCACAAATCCCAGCTATTCATCTTTGTGCATCACTGAACATTAACATTTCCTAAATATCTTTTTCAAGAGCACCTGTGCTCTGTAATTTTATGGCAACACAATGAAGAATATGACAGATTTAGTTTCATGCGTCTTCCTAAATTCTCATTTATTATCTGCAGTAATTAGACTATTGTTTACCTGCTCTATTTTTGTAGAGGATGTAATTGCAAAGTGAATTTAAAGCACGCTTGGCTTATCATTCTGCTGAAACCCAAACAGGCTTTCCTTTGCTAAAAATAGCTGAAATTGTTCTTCACGTAACAAATTCATTTTGCAAACTGTGCAAACATAAACACCAGATTAAAATTTCTACATGTGCAAGAATACATATGTAAAATGAGCCCATGGAAATGGAAGTTATATCTTGTCAGTAAAAGGCAATACAAGATTTCAGTGTTACCACCAGCAACACTCTATTCCAGAAGAGCAACCAGTGAAAGTGCTGAAATATTTGCTCTCTGTGATCATCTGTAACCAGGCAGGTGTTCTCACAGCTGTCTACAGCACCTGTCTCACTTTAATCATTTGATTGATATTTCAAGAGGAGAAAAGTATCTCTTGAAAAAGAGCTGTATTTTGAGTGTATACCAAGCTAGAAAAGCTTGTGCATTCAAAAACCACAACTAAATTACACTTGATATAACCCAGGTGGAAAATTTAACAAGTCCCATTAGATTTCTACTGCTCTGTAGGTAGATGCTACTACATTGCATCAGGAGTCTTCTGACTTTACTAGGGGAGAGAAATGCTCTATTGCTACTGAAATTCACTTTCTTTGAAGTCAGCTGGGTTAATGAGATAAATATTTTCCCAAAGCCAGTGCTGCTGCTAACGCTGGAGCAATGTGTGATCTGCACACATATTATGGGTTTGGAGGAGAGCTTGGTGCTGTGGGAAAGCTGAGAACACATTTGGGGTTTGCTCCTGAAAAGTCCTAAGCACAGCCACAGCAATTTCAGTGGAAGTTGAGAAGGCTCACAGTCTTTACACAAAGGAAGGGCTTCCTGTAAGGCTTTCCTTGCCTCTATTTGTTTAATCCCCCAATGCAGCATTTTTCTATGATATTTCTCTTCTGACATTAATTCCCCATCCTGCCACTTGCTTTAAGGAAAATGTTGGTGTGGTATGACAGGATTGGAGTCCTGAGTTCAAATCTCATGGCACTATGGATGGGGCACTTTCTTTTCATCAAATTATACCACAGTCATTTTAGAATTAATCTGATAGTGAGTTGCTGAGTCCATGGACATCCTTTGCATGGATATCTCAAGAGAACTGGGTCCTAAAACCTTTATTGATCTCCTGTAGGCATGCATATGCTGTTGGATGTATTCAAGAGCATGGAAATGCCATTGCTAAATTGCTTTCAAGGCACTTTATTGCAGCAATTATACTTGAGTCTATAATACCCAGATAAAAGGAAAAGTAGAATAACCTCTAAATGGCCAAGGAAAGAATTACATTCATTACTGAGTGCTCTATGCAGCTCACTTAGAAATATGACAGGAGTTGCCACAGAGCACACCAAGACCTTCTTGAATTAGTGTTCTTCCAAGGACTTTGTAATAAACTTTTGGCATGCATATAATTAATCCCTTCTATTGAAATTATAAAGTTTTAATTTGTTGCTTTTCTTAGGAAAAAAAACAACAACTGGAGCAACTTGAGAAATAACTGGCTTTGCATGTAGGAAAAGCTGTATCTACCTTTGATGCCTTGTGATTATTTCATGGTTCACTTGTGTGGAATATTATCTTTGCTGTATAAAAAAAACCACTTAGATATCGATATTTTTATAATGTGTTTTAAAGGCAGGATAATTCTATTATGCTTTTTTGCCTGGCAGTAACAAAGTGTCCTTCAAATCTTATTTCTGAATATAAACTGAACCATGATTTTCAGGTCTTCTATTACTGTCCAGTAATATATTACACAAAAGTTCTTCTTCAGGAAATGTTTCTAAGTACAAAAAAATTATTTGAAAGTATTTTTCCCCAATACACTTTGTACTATATAGTACAGGTGCACAACCCAATACTGCAGCCCACCCCCCCCTCCCCCGCCCCCGGACAGAGCAAAAATCCCAGAGGTGGATTTTTGAGGTGATTCCCCAAATTCTGGGAGATTTTGAGGCCAAATCCCAGATTTTGGCTAAAACCACCTCGTCCTATGTCAATTTCTGGGGCTCCCTTCACCATTTTTGAGGTGAAATTCCCCAAACTTTTCCCCAAATCCCTTTTTTTTTTAGTTTTTAAGGTGCTCCTACCTCCCCAAATGCCCAAAACCTCCCCAGAAAATTCGGAATTAATTCCCAATATCTTCACACAGACACAGGGGAAGGTTCCGGTGGGGGTTAATGATTTAGGGGGGGAACCTCCCTAAAATTTTTGGGCTCCTCCCACACAGTCCTGGGTGTCCCTGGGGGGTCCCCAGGGATCTTGGTGCCCTCCAGCATCTCCTTGTAGCAGCACTTAAAAAACTGACACAGGGAGGGAAATTCTGTGAGGAAAAAAGTGAAATAAAAAAAGTTAAAAATTAAAATAAATCCCTCCCCCCCCGCAAAAAAAAAAAAAAAAAAATAAAAGAAAAAAACCCTGAAAAAACTGGACAAAAACCCCACCAAAAAAAAAAAAAAATCCAAAAAGAAGGAAAATATCCAAGAAACCACACAAACCCAAAAGAAGACCACAAAAATTTCCAAATCCTCCAAAAATCAAAACTCCCCAAAAACCCATTAAACCCCCAAAAACCCCCAAAATTTCCTTAAAACCCCCCTCAAAACAACCCTCTCCATAAACCCTCAAAAATCCCTAAAACACTAAAAAAAATTGTAAAATCCCTAAAAAAAACCCCTAAAACAACCTTAAAAACATTTCATAACACCCCAAAACCCCTTTAAAAAAACATAAAAAAACCCAAGCTAAAAAACATACACCAAGAACCCCAAAATCCGATTTTAAACACCCCTCAAAATCCCTAAAGCCCACAAAAAATAAGAAAAATCACTTAAAAACCCTCAAAAACAGCCCCCCCCCCCCAAAAAAAAAAAAAACCTCAAAAAATCCCAAAAAAAACCTAGAAAAAAATTAAAAATACGCTTTAAAAAAAAATCCTAAAAAATACCCTAAAATCACATTACAAAGAGAGTTGCAGGGTAGGGTTGGCTGTGTAAGAGCATGAGGGGGAGGGAGAAAAGGAAGAATAGGGAGAAACGAGAGGTGTAGAGAAAAAGAAACACAGAAGCCAAGAAACATAAACGAAAAGACAAAGACAGCCTGGACCGCCCACCAGCAGCATGGCGCAGCAAATGGCGCCGCTGGACTCTCCCCGCCGTTTAAATCCCCTCAGCCCCGCCCCGCGCATGCGCTCTGGGTCCCCGCGCATCCGTGCAGGCCCCGCCCCCGGGCCCCGCCCCGCCCGCGCGCTTTAATTGCGGCCGAGCCACTCCCGCCCTGCTCCATCCGGGAATGCTCCTCCTGGGATGGGGAGGGATCCTCGCCCGGAGCGCTGCGCCGAGTCCAGCCCAGGTACTGCTCCCGGTGCTGCGTGGAGCCCGAGGTGCTCAGGTGGTACCAGGGGCCGGTTCTGGGTTTTGGCGGTGTCCGCTGGGGGTTCGGAGCGGTGCCGCCTCTCCCCGGGCCGGCAGGGTGCGGATCGCGGGATCGGGGCCGGGATCGGGACCGGGATCGCCGCGGGCAGCAGGAGCCGCCCCGGGACGGGCGCTGGGGCCGAGCCCGGCGCTGCCGCTCCTGCTTCGGCCGCAGCGTCCATGGGACTCCGGGCACGATCCCGCTGCGGCCGCGGGGAGCCGGGGCTCTGCCGGGAACCGCGCCCGGAGAACGGCGGCGGAATCTCCTCGTGCAGGCGCTGGATCGTGGCTGGAACCGGCCGGGGCACGGGGAGCGCCGTGCCAACCCTGGGAGCCCCAAATCCCGCCGCTCCCGGTGCCCCCATCCCGCGGGGGTGCAAAGTCCCCGCAATCCTCAGCGGAGAGCAGCGCCCGGCTCCCCCTTCCCCGTGTCCGCACAGCCCCGGGGCTCCTGCCCGCCGCACCCCTGCGGAACGAGCGGGGCTGGATCACGGGAGGAGCCGCTCAGCCGGGGCCGGGCACGGTTCCACTCGGGCTGCTTCTCCAACACCTGCCAGGTGAGATGCTCCCCCTCACCCTTGCTCTGCAACTCAAAAAAGCTCTGCAATGGTAAAACCTCTTCTCTTAAAATTCAGCTGAGAACTTTCCTATTTATTTCCAGATTACAGACTATATTTGGGTTGAGAGGGATCCTAAAAATGTGACTCTCAAGTACATGATACATTTGAGAATTGAGCTCACAACCTTAGCATTACCAGGACCCTGCTCCAACTGACTGAGCTACTCTATGGGTTATGAGCATGAACCTCCCAAGGATGGGAATTCTTGGCACCAGCAAGGGAACTGCAGCTCCTCCTCTGCTAAAGCTGCTTTACACACCAACCCCTGCCATGGCTGTAGGGTAGAACAGGCTGGTAACCAACATGACAGCACCAAACTCTTCCCATAACCCTGATTTTCCTGGCCTTTCTAGGATTTCCCCAGCACCTGTAAATTTGCTCTTGCAATGTCCCTTTGCATGGAGAAATGAGCAGAACACATCCTGAGGCTTCCCTTGCTGCATGACCAAAGTTCCTCTGGAGAGTGGCTGAGGGCATTTCCTGCAGGTGAGCATTGCCAAAGTTGCTGAAGCTGGGGCTGCTTTTGTGGCCCAGAGCTGCACAGAGGCCTCAGTGTCTCCTGCTCGTTGCCAGCAATGTTTCTTGGTGTTTGTGTGTGTCCCAGCTGCAGGGAATGTGGGGCAGGAGGAGGCTAGCAGCCCCTGAAAGGGACCCAGCAGCTCTTGTCCTTGGGCTCTGCAGGGGAGGGGCTGTGCCCAGCACATGTCCCGGGGATGGCGCTGGGGTGCCCGGCCAGCGCTGGCACGGACACGGCTCAAGGGCTGCCCGTGGCTCCTGGGCCAGGGGCTGCTCTGAACAGGCACCTGGAGATGCTTCAGCCTGGATACAGGCCACTGACAGCCCAAAAGCACCCCAAGGAACAGCTGGCATTTCCTGGTGATGGCAGCACAGGCTGCTCGCAGAGGGGCTCAGACAGCAATTCCTGGTTCCAGCCTCCCAGTGCTCCCATGCAGCTGCCAGGTATGTCCCAGCCACCCCAAATCCCTTCCCTTCCAGCCTGAGGCCATCACCCAGCAGCAGCATTAAAGCCAAGGCCATCTTCCCTCACAGATATTTAATCCCAGCATTAGCCTGCAGAGATGACTTAACATCAAAGGCTTGGGTGGGATGAAGTTTTGTTTGGATGAAGGTGGAAGTTTCCAGGGAGCCAGGTGGAAGTGCAGAAGGGATGGAAAGCTTTCACAGGTGGGTCCCACTGGAGGCAGGGATGTGCATCCTTTCCTGAGGGAAAAGAACTCACAGTGGCCACTGCTGAAGCTCTGAAAGGAACTGATGTCCTCCCATGGGCATGGGGGCTGCCTTGGCACGGGCTGGGAGCGCCTCTGGCCCCTGCCTTCTCCTGCTTGAACACATCACCTGGAGCCTGAGCTCAGGGGGGCTAAATCAGGTGAATTCCAGGCAACTCTGTCAAGTGCCCCCAGGGACATGGGTGGGGCTGGGAATGAAGGTTAACTAGCAAATTCTTTGGAATATATGCCTGTTCCTGATGCAGCTGAGTCTTCCTTGGAAGCTCTGCTGGATTCCTGGCACAGCTCGTTATTCAAGCAGCAGCTCTGCATGGGAATATCCACTCTCAATTGAGCAGGGAATTTGGGGCTATGGGATAATTCATGGGAACTAGCAAAGCTGACAGTAAAACCCAAATCTGGGCACCGCACAGAGAAAAATCTTTGTGCTGCCCTGTCAGCTCAAGGCCCTGGGCTGGGAAGTTTTGGGAATCAAACATATGGAATTATACAAATACCTGACTCCGGGCTGTGATCACCCAGACAGATAATCCAAGTCCCAAACAATTCTTCCACAATCCAATCTGATGGAAACTACTCTGTGCTTTTCCTACCAGCTCCTGAGCAGTGTCAGGGCTACCACGAGGGCTTTAAAATCCAGATAAACCCGAAATCCCACACAGTGACTAATCCAAGTGTAGAACTGCATTGTTGTCTGCGGGATCTCTTTGTGTTCTCAGACGGTTCTTAGGGACAAACTCCAGAGCCCAGTATAAGCTGATGGTTACAGTAACAATTTATTACACACACAGAGAGGGCGTGGGTATTGAGAAATCCTACCGAGGGCTGCCTGCTATAGCCCAAAGTAGGACAGGAATTGGGAATGGGATATTGGGATAGAAAAAGGATAATATAATGAAGGGAGGGAGGAAGAAAGAAATGAAAAGCAGAGGGTAAGCGTGAGGAGGAGAGAAAGGAGGGTGAGGGGTTACGAGAGAGAGAGAGGGAGGGGGAGTGAGGAGCGAGGAAAGAGAAGGGAAATGAGGGACGTAAGTAAGGTAAGAGAGGGAAAGAAGTACGAGAGGTAAGAGAGAGAGAAAAAGAGTAAGAGAGAAGAGAGCGACTTCCCATTTACAACACTTTAAATTTCTTTCTACTATGAATATTTAAATTTCTGCTAACCAATCTAGTACAAAATACGAATTCTGTAGCATTTACATACAGCCTATATGAGTTTTCGTATTACCATAGTGTGTTGTACTTTAGCCTTTACAAAGGACTTTGACCCGTTTGTAGCAGGAGTCATTGTTTCATCAAGGAGGGGATTACCTAGCAGGCCACTCCATTGTCTTCTAGTTACTGAGTAACTAAAGCTTGGTGTCTCGAAAGTGGCTGTCATTTCAACATCATTTTCAGAATTTATGCTTTCATATTTGTGGGGTTTCACCATTTCATTCTCCCCAACATCTCCCCCGTTTTGTTCAACAACTAATACATTAGAAATTGCTTTGGTTATCATCTGTCGTGTACAATGTACTATGCAGGGTACAAACACTATAACTACAATTATCACTATTAGAATAAACAAACCTATTTTACAGAGTTCCTTTAGCCAAGAGGTAAGTTTCCAACCATCAAACAAACTGTCTAACCAGGTAGGGGTATTGGTAGTGATTTGGTCAGCCAAATTTTTTAGATTTTGCAACTGTTTATGAATAGAAACAGAATGGTCTGATAAATTCATGCAACACAATCCCTGAAAATCCTCACAGCCATGTCCATGAGCTAGTAAAAGGAAATCTAGAGCAGCTCTGTTTTGTAAAGTGGCCTGTTTAACTTCTTCTTCATCTGTCAGTAAATCACTGATTGCAATTGAAGTGGCATTAACTTCTTTGCTGAGCCAACATCCCAATTTGTTTAATTGTTTCAAGGCAACTGAAGAACTTAGCTGAGGTAAATAGATGCTTGTGATAATTGATAGTCCAGAATTCCATGGATGGAAGTCACTATCACAGTTGCTTTCATAGTGATATCCTGTGGAGGATCTAATTTTTCTATTTTTCTTTTTGACCACCTCTCTAACACTGGGTGCAATTATTGTGAGCTGTCCTAGGGCACAAGGGCCACCCTCTATATGTGCGGGTAAGCCCTGCCAGGCTCTGTCTCTGCAAATGAGCCAAATCCCTTTGGGAAATCGTACTGGAAGTTTGCTTAATTGACTTGCATGCGGCTCAGAGTATTTGAGAAGTTTAGTTGGATTACACCAAAAAGTCACATTGCTATAAGCTGTGTGATATGGGGTAACATTTAAATGAGGACTGTCTCCTTCCATGAGATGAAAGATGTAACAGCTGTCCATAGTTACTGAACCTAAGATTTCCAGCTTTTGGAGATCAGATTTGTCAACTTTAGAATTGTCAATATAAGTTTGATATTTTTGGCTGGGATCTGAAAGAGCGTGAGGATCATGGTATGGCCAGTACCTCTCAAGAGTAACATTATCAAAACCTTTTGGGAAAGGTACTCCAAATAAAAAGGTTGAAAAGGGTTTTTCAGGACTTGTGTTAGATAAGGAAATGGTATCAGAGCCGGAAGATTTGGCTAAATTAACCCAAATATTTGTCTTTGGTTGACTTTACAGGTAAAGCTTGACTACAAAAACTAAAAAAAAAAGAAAAATAACATGCATTCACACAATCGATACAACTCCATTCCTTTCCTGAGCTGTTTCTGGCAGGTCACTTTCTCCTGATAATTCTGCACAGTTCAGGTCTGGGTGCTTGCTTCCTGGCTTCTCGCAGGATCAGTGGCTGCTGTGGGGGTTTCAGGAGGCTTCGATGCACAGTGGGGCTTCACATTCTTTGCTGGCAGCCACTTGAGTCCTGCATCTGTGGAAACACACACAAACCCCTTTCCCCATGTTATGAGGTTGTATGGTCCCTCTATTTGTCCTGTTTCTAAGTTTTTAACCAAAACTGGGGGGTTTTCTTTCAATTTTGCTTTTTTGTTATTCAAAAAGTGTCTATAAATAGGAGGATCTGGCTCTTCAGCTGAGCTGTTCAGAAAATTGTAGACATACAACGCTTTATTCAACCTTCTTTGAGGTGTAGCCTGAGCATCTCCCCCTTTCTGTTGATCTAAAATGCGTTTTAGAGTTTGATGTGTTCTTTCTATTATTCCCTGACCTGTGGGAGAGTGGGGTATGCCAAATGTATGGCAAATACTCCAATTATTTAGAAATGCAGCTAATTCTTGTGAGGTATAGGAAGGTCCATTATCTGTCTTAACTTCTTGGGGAATACCTAGATAAGAGAAGGCTTGTGAGAAATGATGGCAAACGTGCTTAGCTGTTTCACCTGTATGCACAGAAGCAAAAACTGCTTTAGAAAATGTATCAACAGAGACATGGATGTTTTTAAGCTTCCCAAAAGAGGGATACTTAGTAACATCTGTTTGCCATGTCTGCAAGCTCTCCAGCCCTCTTGGGTTGGTGGCTCCTGTAGCAGGGAGCGGCAGAACTAGCTGGCAGTCAGGGCAAGCTCGTACAATATTTTGTGCTTGCTCTAAGGTAATGTGAAAATCTCGTTTAATTGCCTGTGCATTTTGGTGAAAGAATGCATGGCTCAATTTTGCTTGTTCAATAGTGTTAGGCAGAGTCATTGCAGCAAGCACTGAGGTATCTTCCTCATCAGAGACAGCTGATGCCAATGCATCTGCTCGAGCATTTCCCTCTGCCATAAATCCTGGGAGGCCTGAATGGGCCCTTATGTGGGAAATAAAATAAGGATTAGTTCTGTGAGATAGGGTTTGGTAAAGACAGGTAAGCCAAAGACATAACTTGTTCACATCCTTTAGAACTGATCCCTCAATTCTCTTGACAATATTAGCAACATATGCTGAGTCAGTTATCAAGTTGAGAGGTTCTGGAAAGAGCTGAAAAGCCCTTACAACCGCTGCTGATTCTACAATCTGAGGAGAACCTTCAACCTTTTGAACATCTTGTTCCCAAGCTTTTGTTTCCATATTTTGCCATGTAACTACTGAATTGTGCGTTTGCCCTGATCCATCAGTGAAGACAGTAATTGCTTCTAAAGGTTCTTCACTGATCAGAGGTTTTTCTTTGTAGCATAATTTAGCTTTGATCATTTTGTGTGCCGGATAGTGAATGGAGCAAACGCCTGGAAAATCAAGCAAGGCATACAGCAAGTCTTCTGATTTTTGCATTGCCCACTCAAAATAAGTTTTCTTCATGGGCAAATAGATAATCGCAAATTCACAGCCTGCTATTGAAAGAAGCCTTGCTCTACCTTTGAAGATGATCTGAGACGTCATTTGTAAAGGTGTGAGGATTGTCTTTGGTGACCTGTAAGAAATGAAAACCCATTCAATCATTAACAAGGGATCTTTTTGAGAGGGGTCCCATTGAAAGATGAGACCACACAGTCTCAGCTCTTGTCCTAAAATTGTAAGGAAAAAAGGGTTCATCTGGCATACAGCGATGTGCCTGCCTGGTTCACAGGGCTTCTGTTTGAGCTGCCAGTGCAGCGGTTTGTCATGTCTGTGCACTGAGAACCCTTTCAAGCTGTTCTGCGAGGGTTTTTCCCAATTCATTTGCTTGGATAGAAGCCACGTGCTGCGGACTTCTGATTTTATTGCAGGCATCTATCATTTCGGGCACTGTTGGTTTGTCCTTCGCCATGGCTTTGATGGCCCTTTTACATTCTGCATTGGCATTATTTTCAATGATGTCTCTTAGCATTATCAGGCAAGTGATGTCATCAGCACACTGCCTTTCAGAAGCCTGGATTACTCTATCCACAAATGTGTTGAAAGGTTCAGCTGGGTCTTGGGTAATCAGGTTGTAGGACTTTTCAAAGACTCCTGCAGGCTGAACCTGCAGAAATGCCTTGTGTGCCTTTTTCTTAATATCATCTAAGGATGCTCTGGGAAGATTCACCTGAGCTTCATTTTTGTCATCGGGATGGTCACCAGATAACTTAGATATGGTCAGAGCACGCAGCTCTACATCCGTACTATCTCTGTAAGTTGCTAATATTTCTGTGAGCATCCTTTTCCACTTCAATTCCCATAGGAGATATTCTGAGTCAGTAAGCGTGACCATTGTGAGGTTTTTACAATCATTCGGTCTAAGTGTATGTCCATCCAATGTACTTTTTAGCACCTGTTTGAAATAGGGTGATGCGATGCCATTATTCCTTAATGCCTTCCTTAATTCCTTAATCTCATGAGACGGAATGGGAGACCACCTCCTGGGACCACCGGGCTGGGGATTAAAGATGACAGGTAGTGCCATCACATTAAGGCATTCATCTTTACGAATGTCCCGTCTAATTTTTTGCTAGTCCGTCAATGCGGAAGCATCATAATATTTTTGTGGTTTTAAATCTGGCGGGGTTTGAGGATGCAGCGTCGCAGTTTGAAGTTGAGATGTCTTTTGCACGATAGGCAAAGTATTTGCAGGTGTAAAATAGTTCCTTGTTTGTTCCATTATTAACGGGGGCGCTGTGGCGTCACCTCCCCCTCTGTCCTGTAGAAATGCGTCTGAACTGGGTGGATTCGGCGGTAGGTGCGGTGGTACTGCTGGAGGCTCTCGGTGTACCGGGATGGTGACTGCGGAGGCGTCATTGAAACGCTGGGATATGCGCCACATTTAGGTCCGGCGTAGGGAAAGCTGCAGAGGGATACGTTTGAGGACAGGCACTGGGACCCAGGAGCGGCGTGGAGAGCGCAGGCGGCGCTGGCGAGCTCCGTGCATGTGCTGCGGTCGTGTCCGGAGCGGCGGAGGTCATCATGGCGGGCGGCTGCATGGCGGGCTGCGGGCGGCCGGCTCCGGCGAGTTGTAGCGAGGGTGGAGCAGTGCTGGCATAGGCGGGCAGTGGAGCTGTGTTCGGGGGACCAGCAGCGGGAGTCGGGAGCGGGGCGGACTGCTCTGGACCGAGAGGGGCCGGGAAGGGCAGAGACGCGCTGGCGGGCACGGACTGCGGCGCTGTCTGCGAGAGAGCCGTGTCCGCAGCGGGAGACAGAGACGGGGCTGCAGCGGGGGCCCGGATCAGAGACTCATCGGGTGGTGTGGGAGCTGCACACGCAGCCATGGCCAGAGCCATATGCGGTACAGGCGCCCCGGCGGATCCGGCGGCGGTGACCGGGGGCTGCGCCGCCGCTAGCGACACGGAATAGCCGCCGAGCAGCGGCGGCTCGGCCGCGGCCACGCTCCGGACGGGACGGTGCGAGCGGCGGCTCCACGGCCAGCGCGGCTGCGGGGCCATGGCCAAGCGGAAACGCTTTGCCGCAGGCGAGCTCCGGCGGCTGGTTCACTGTCCGACAGGCTCCCCCCGGTGCGGGAAAGGGGACCGTCCCCGGGGGCGCCTGCACGGAGTGAAACGGCGCGGTCTGGCTGGCCGGGGCTGGGGATTGCAGCAGGGGTGTGTTTATCAAAGCCGTGGACACAGCAGAGTGCTGGGCATGTAACGCGCCGGGCACAATGGGCTCCACGTGCGTAATGGCGGCGGCGCCTGGCGGTGGGGGGGGCAGGGGAAGCCATGGGCAGGGGGGAGGAGGGCAGGGGCGGCGCGGCGGCAGCAGCAAGCAGCGCGGTCGCGGCGGGGGCAGGGGCGGGCAGGCACGCAGGGGCGGGGTCGGTACGCGGCTGCACGGGGGCTGGGAGTCGGGACAGGGACGGCTGCGGGCACCGAGGGGGCGAGGCTAGGACGCGGCAGGCAGAAACGTAAGGACAGCGTCCGAGGCGGCGGGATCGGGGGGATGCGGGGGAGAAGCCAGCGGCAGGGCAAGCGGAAGGGGCACCGTCCATAGAGAAACGTCCCACAGCGAAGAGGGTGAAGTAACTGGCCCTTTAACACGTTGGGCGCCAAACTGTGGGACTGTGGGGTTTCTGGATGGTCGCGGGACAGACTCAGCAGCTTATTATTTGCTGTTCTTCAGGGTTGTATTTTATTATAGGGCGTGGGTATAAGAGATAGCTTAGAGAAAAGTTAGAGATTAGAGGTAACGAGCGAGGAGGAGGGGAGGAGGAGCGGGGAGAGAAGAGAGGAAGAAGAAGAGGCAGAAGCAGAGAGAAGAGAGGAGAAGTAGGAGGATTTTCCATTTGCAGTACAATAAATATTATTCCATAATGAATATTCTAAATTCAAATAACCAATCTAGTACAATATACTAATTTCCTAATATTTGCATGCAACCTAGAGGAGCAACTAAATTATCATGTTTTATTGCTTTACCCTTATCTTGAGATCTTTCCTGCAAGGCTTGAGAGAGGATATCTGGTGCTTCTTTGGCATGTGTGGTATTTGGTTATATCTAAACAAAGGAAGAGGTCTCAAACCTTAACTATTTTCAGCATCTATGTCAAATACTGCAAACATCTCTATATCATCTATTGTTTCAGAACTGCTTGCTAGGCATTCCTAAGTCTTTGCTCTTCCTTCACCAACAGACTCCCAGTGTCCCCAGTGTCACAGCACGCTCTCATAGGTGTCACTGGTGTCCTTTAGCCTCCCGTGGGGTCCTGGCAGCTCTGTGTGGGTCACCCACCCCGGCGGTGCCAGCAGCGACAGCCCCCAATGACAGCCAGGAGCAGGAGCAGGTACAGGAGGGTCCTGCCAACATTCACAGCCACTGCTGGGGACACAGAGGGACACAACGGGGTCACCCTGAACCCCGAGAGTCCTGAACACTCCAGTGATTCCGTGTGACGTCACCTGTGAGTCCAGTGGTTCCCTGTGGTGTCACCTCCAGGGCCAGCTCTGGGCTGAGTGCCCGGAACACGCGGTGCCCGTCCTGTCCCAGCTGGTTGGTGGCCACGCACTGGTAGGTGCCCGAATGTCCCACACTGACGGCCCCAAGCTCCAGGAGGGGACCCTTGGCCACCTTGTGCCCATTGTGCAGCCAGGTGAAGGTGACAGGGGCTGAGCCCACCTGCACCGAGCAGCGCAGGGTCACGGGGTCACCTGGGCACACCTGGAGTGCCAGGGGACCGGGAGTGATGGTGGCATTGGCCACGGGCACTGCGGGGACACAGACAGGGCTGAGGTCATTGGGAGGTGCTGGCATCCACTAGGGAGAAGGGGCTGGAGTGGGGGATAAGGTTGGGATGGGTGGGAAGGGGATGCTGTGGGTGGAGTCACTCATAGCTCGAGGGTCCCTCTCACCCCAGATGGTGACATTCAGGGGGACACTGTCAGCCACGGTGTCAACAGGCATAAAAGGCCCTATTTTGGTGCCACATCTCCAAGTGAGGGGTGGTGCCCAGTCTTGTCCCCGAGCCCCCCTGGTGCTAGGAGAAGGACAGAAGGGAACTTGTCCCCACGGCCACCGTTCAACTCAGCACCAGGTGATCCCCTAGTGCTACCTGTCCCCGGGGGGGAGCTGCAGCGACAGGGACACACGCCCAAGTGCATGACCCCTGCGGAGTGACACAGGCGGGACTGGGGACATGGGAGGAGTGGGGGACACCAGGGAGCAGTGAGGGAATCAGAGAGGGGGAGGATCAGAGAGGATTGGGGGGATCCCAGTGAGGAAGAAGACGGTGGGGACGCTTGGAATGGAGTGGAAGTGACCCCAGGAACAGATGGCATATTCAGAGAGGGTACACCAGGAAAGGGTTGAAGGGAAGATTTTGGGTGCCCTGACAGGGATGGTGACCTATTGACAATGCAGGGACCTCAGATTAGCACAGTTGCACTCAGAAGGGACTGAGGGGACCTGGTAAGGGATGCAGACACGAGGAGAGGCGATGCAGGGACCCAGGGAGAGAGCTGGGAAGGCAGGGCGGCACACAGAGGGTTGAGCAGGGATGGGAGAGCTGGGGGGGCTGTGGGGGCTCCCCGTGCCCATCCCCGCACTCACTGCGCACTGTGACGCCGAGCCGGGCGCTGCTCTTCCGCACCGCCCCCCCTCGGAGCGCACCTCGCAGCTGTAATTCCCCGAGTGGGAGACCCCCACGGCGGGCACCAGGAGCTGCGGGGACCCCTGCGGGCCCCCCACCAACTGCCCGTCCCAGTAGAAGCGGTACTGGAGGGGGGCTGGGGGCCGCAGGGGGCTGGGGGTGCTGAGGCAGCTGAGATTGAGGGGGGACCCCTCGGGGAGCCCGGGGGTACCCTCCAGCACTGGCACAGCGAAGAGCTCTGGGAAGGAATGGGGGTTAGGACTGTGACTCTGAGTCCACTGAGAAGTGGATTTTGGGGTGTCAGGAAATTGGGGATCCAGCCGTGGGGGTGCTCACCGTGCATTGTCACTGTCATTGGTGCTGTGACATTCCTGAGGCCACCCAGCCCCTGCAGCGGTAGCGGCCACTGTTGTGCAGCTCCAGGGGGTGCAGGGAGAGCTTGGTGGCCCCTGAGGGACCCCACGAATTCCTTCTCATCCTTATAAAATTGCACCCTGGTGACAGGGCTGTCCTGCCAGCCCTGGCATCGCAGTGCTCCCGTGTCCCCCTCCAGCAGTGCCCGTGCTGGCACCTGCAGCACCAGCGGCTCTGTGGGACAGGAGGGTCCCATCACACTGAGGAGCCCGAGACAGGTCCAAAGTGGGTGCCCATGGCACCAGGGACATCTGGCAGGAGTGTCCACTGTGCAGGAGCAGCCCCGTGACACAGCTGTCCTCACGGGGATCCCACCACACTGGGATGCACTGGGATCTCCCTGTATGCAGGGGACAGGCTCTGACCACACGAGGGCTGTGAGGCCACCCAAGGAGTGGAGCCCACCCAGACCTATCAGCCAACCACCCTGAGCATTTCACATTCCCCCTCACCATTTGACACCATCATGGGCGGGCTGTGTCCACTGCCGGGTCTGACACACGTGTAGCTGCCACTCTCAGTGACAGTGAAGTTGTTGGGTCCCTCCTGCCCCCAGCGCCGCCCGTCCTTGTACCAGGTGGTGGCACTGGCTGTCCCCGAGCCCTGGCAGGTCAGTGTCACCAGGTCCCACAGCACCGCCGGCGTCCAGGGGGGATCCACCAGGAGCCGGGTGCTCTGGGCACCTGCTGGTGACAGGGGACACCAGCCTGCCAGGGCCACCAAGGGGCTGGAGACTGCAGGGCAGGGACATGGCATCCCCTGAGGACTCACCAGCGAGGCCAAGGATCTGGGCTGGGAGAAGGGACAGGGCTGGGTGGGGGTGGCACTGTGGGGACAGTGGCACCCAGAATCAGGGTGGGGCTGTCCTCAAAATATCCCTTTGAGGACACCCTTCTTGTAGTAAAGTGCTTGGTCCCCAACAGGTCTGCAGAGGCTACCAGGGTAGAGCTCTGTTTCACGCATCTGGGTGGCACGGGTGCCTCTGGAATGGGGTCAGTGTGGCCATCTCAGGCTGGCACAGGTCACACTCACCAGCCCTGTGGGCACCCCCCCATGGTGCATCCCCTCTGTCCCTTTCCCCAGAGCTGCCCCAGGCCCATGCAGCCAAACCCCACATCCCTGTCCCCGAATCCCTGTCCCCCATCCCTGTCTCCACATCTCTCTCCCACATTACAGTTCCATTGTTCCTGTTCCTAGGGCCACCCCAAAACCCTGGTCAGACTGAGAGGCCACTGCCTCTGTCCCCCACTACCTCTGCTGACCTTAAGGACCTCAGGGGACCCCCTAGCCCCCCTGTGCCCCCTCTCCACCACTCTCTGCCTCACCAGGGCCCATCCCCAGGGCGTCAGGCCTGTGCCCAGGGCACTCACCCCACAGGAGCAGCGCCACCTTCCCGGCCATCCTGGTGTCCCCGGCCATGGGCACTGGCTGTCACTCACTGCTGGGGCCACCCGTCCCCTGGCTGGCGGCTCTTGGGATGAAGGGACAGGAAGCGAGGTCACCTCTCATCTTCATGTGTAGGTGGCCCTTGGTGGGGGCAGGGTGGGGACCTTGTGGGACATGGTGTTGATGGTGGGACATGGTGAGGACAGGATATTGTCAGAATTTGGAGGCTGAGGCGGGGCAAGGAGCCAAGGATGGGTGCCCAGGGCACTGGGGTGCTGAGGATGGGGTCCCTTAGGAATGAGGGTCCCATGGGTTGGGTGGATTCACACTCAGGGATGAGGGTTCCAGAACAGTGTGGTCTCCAGGGATTTGTGATCATGGGATGGATCCCAGGGGTGCGGATGCCAGGGGAATGGGTGTCCTTTTGGAATCATGGTCCTTGGGCAAAGGGGGTGCCAGGAGCTGGAACTACCAGGATGGGGGTCCTTAGAAATGGAGATACTAGGGAATAGCAGTCCTGGGATTGGGATCCCAGGGAATGGGGAATAGAAGGAATGGGGTTCTCATGGTTGGATTTCCAGGGGAATGGGCAGTGCTAGGCATGAGCAGTAGCTGGGCAGGTCGAAAGGTCACAGCTCCTTCCTTGGGTGCTTCATATTTTGGGGTGAACCAGGGCCCAACGCTGCCCCCCTGGGGTGCACGTTTCCTGGGCAGGCATCACATGGAGAGCCTGGGTAGCTCCGTTTCTGTTCCCTCCCCTGCCCTCGACTTTTTCCTCCCTTTATTTATCTGTTTTCCTTATTTCCCTTACTTTTGTGCCATGCTCCCTCACTCCCAATTCCTGGCTCATAAATCCTGGGAAACACCTGGGCAGGGAATGGGTGGGGGGACCCCAGGGAGGGAGAAAAGGGGGTGGGGAGTATGCAGGGAGGGGTGGGGAGGCTGTGGGGGATGGGGATGTCCAGCTGAGGTCCCCCAACACTTTCACTTTGTCTCTCCTGCAGCAGAAGACAGAGGCTGTTTGTGCTGAGTCACACAGGGTGGGTTCTGTCCTGGGGGCACATCCAGGGGGTCCTGCCTGAGGGGATCCTGTTCTGGGGGTGACACATTCTGGGTGGATTTTGTCCCAGTGGTGACACATCCCAGCGGGGGAGATCCTGTCCTGGGGGATGGCGGTTCTGGGCAGGGTCCCTGGACACATTCCCTGAGCAAGTCCCTGTCCAGGGCAGGGCACATCCCGGAGACCCCTGTCCCGGGCAGTGGGGCCCTGCCAACCCCCTCTGTCCTCAGTGGGGCACTGTGACCTCTGTGACCTCTGGGGTGCCGTAACTCAGGGTGTGACCCACCCACTCTACACCCCCTCATTGGCTGCCCCCACCCATCCGAGAGCCTCAATCCCCATTTGGGAACCCTCACAGGTGCAGCACCTCGGCCCCATTGCACAGCCCACCAAGACCATTCTGTGGGTGAAAAACCCCAGCAGGGCTGACTGGGGGGAACAGACATGCACTGGTGTCAGTCAGGGAGGGCACAGACACCCCAAAAACACCCAGACCTCAACCCCACACCCAAAACGCTTGCAGGGCCTGAGTGCTGGCAACCAGGAGATGGATGAGACCCTCCCCATGAAACACTTGTGAAGCTCTTGGGGGGCTTCCCCCTCCCTCTCCTGCTCCCCACAATCCCCCCACGAGGTTTCTGTCATAAGGGGTTGGGACATTTTGGGTTTACCTGATTTGGAGAGAAATCCTGTTCCAGGCTTGTCCTTTCTTGCTCCTCCCCTGCAGGATCTGAGCCAGCAAGGGTAGCTGGGGAATGGAGCCTCAGGCAGGAAGGAGCTCCCAAACTCCTGCTCCTTGAAGCCAGTGGCCATCCAAGTGTGGGGCCCAGCCATGGCCCAGCCCCAGTGCCCAGGGATGGGCATTGGCCAGCCCTGCTCTGGCCAGCCCCAGGTGGCAGCCAGGACCTGAGGCTCCCCCTGCCCCCTTGGCTTTGATTCTCGCAGCTTTCGAGCTGCTGCAAAGGTGAGAATTCTTTCTGTGGCCAAAAAAGGCCTGGCTGTGGTTTGCTCAGCCCTGCAAGAAGCACAAAAGCCAGTGTGAGCCCAAGCAGTGGCTCTGTGAGGCCCTTTGATGGTTTTTAGAGCAGGGCTGGCTGGAACCCCCGCCTGCAGGGGCAGCTGTGAGGGAACCAGTCCAGAAATGCAGCAATTGATCATTTGGTGCCTGTCCCCAAGGCACTGAGAGAGCCCCAGAACTGCTGCAAAGACAACAACAATCTGCTCAACAACCTGACCAGGACCTTCCTTGAACAAAACCTGCAGCCCTCTGGAACCTCCCAGAAAGAATGTTTGGGTTCTGGATGTGGACACCAGAAAAGAGAGAAAAAAGTGTGGAAATATGGAGCAGGGGCTCCACACGTGGCTCTGGGGCACAGGGATGTCCCAGCAGGAGCAGGGAGTGCCCAGGCAGGGGAATTCAGGGCAGGGTGCAGTGCATTTACCAGGGAATCAGAGCCTGAGGGACACATGGGCATTTCCACAGATTGCTGTGGAACCAAATGTACCTGGGATTTCCCATCATCAGGGCAAGTTCATCACATTTGTCCCCTTAAGTTTTGGTGCCCCAGAGGTCTCAGAACCCCACTGGGGACAGCAGAAATTCTCAGGGTCCCCAGGACAGAGGTCCCCAGGATGTGCCACCTCTGGGACAGGAATCCCCACAGGCGTGGCATCCCCATAACAGGGAGCCCTCTGGAGCAAGACTCCAGGACAAGACCCAGGTGTCAGCAGCCCAGAGGAGCCCTTTTCCCTCCTGGCAGGACCCCTCTGCATGTGCCCCCCACAACAGAATCCACATCCTGGCCTCAGCATGAACAGCCTCTTCCTTCTGCAGCAGGAAAGAGAAAGCAAAAATCTTGGGAGGGCACGGCCAGAGAACCCCATCCCCCACAGCCCCCCAAACACTGTCCCCTTTTCCCTTTCCTGGGATCCCCTACCTGTTACCTGCACAGGTTTTCTCTGGGATGTGTGAGCCAGGAAATGGGAGGATTGCAAAACATCCAGGGGTGGGGCAGAGAGCCAGAACCTCCCAGGACAAGCCTGGGTTGTCCCCTGGCCATGAGCACCCTGTGGGGGCTGTGCTGGGCTCTGAGTCAGCCCAAAACCTGAGGCACCCAGGGCAGGAGCTGTGACCCCTGTGCCCACCCAGCCACTGCCCATCCCTGGCACCCCCATTCCCTTCGTCTCTTCTCCCTGGGGACCCCCACCCCAGGTCTCCCATTGGCCTGCACAACCATTGCCTGGATCCCATCCCATGGGCTGCGTCTTCCTCCAGAAACCCCATTCCCAAGGGTCCCTTTTTTCCCCCTGCACCCCCAGCCCTGGGACCCACAATCCCTGGACACACATCCTTGGCTCTCTACAACACCTCAGCCTCCAAATTCTGTCAACATCCTGTCCTCACCATGTCCCTCCATCAACACCATGTCTCACAAGGCCCCCAACCTGCCCCCATCCTGTCCCCACCCTGCCCCCACCAAGGGTCACCTACACATGAGGATGAGACGTGACCTCGCTTCCTGTCCCTTCAGCTGCCAGCCAGGGGACAGGTGGCCCCAACAGCGAGTGACAGCCAGTGCCGATGGCCAGGGACACCAGGATGGCTGGGAAGGTGGCGCTGCTCCTGTGGGGTGAGTGCCCCGGGAACGGGCCTGACGCCCTGGGGATGGGCCCTGGTGAGGTAGAGAGGGGTGGGGAGGGGGCACAGGGGGGCTGTGGGGTCCCTTGAGGTTCCCAAGGCAGCAGAGCCAGTGCATGGGCATGGAGCCCAGTGTGAGCAGAGTGGTGGGGCGGCCGTGTGGGTAGGAACACGGGATCTAGGATGTGGGGTTGGGAACAGGGGGATCGAGGTGTGGGGACAAGGATGTGGACAAAGGAACCTTGGGGCTAGGGCAGCTGTGGGGACAGGGTCAGGGAGACAGGGATGCAGGGACAGGGACAAGGGCCATGTTCCATGCAGATGGGGCATGGGGAGAGGTGCCATGGGAATGGGATCATGGACTCAGGGCCATGGGGATGTGGCTGTGGGGACAGGTGCTGTAGGGCTGGGGGAGGTGACCTGTGCACACATGGAGTGTCCACAGTGTCCCCATGTCCTGCCTCAGCCCAGGGTGACTGAAGGGTTTCTGTCCTCAAAACCTCCATGCTACACCAGTTTTCCTGTGGGGACAGTTTGGGGACAGACACCACACCAGGTTCCCCATGTGCTGCTGTACCAGCAGGGCCACCCCCACCCAGCCCTGTCCCTTCTCCCTTCCAGCCCAGACCCTCGGCCTCGCTGGTGAGTTCTTGGGGGATGCCATGTCCCTGCCCTCCTGTCCCCAGACCCGTGGTTGTCCTGGCAGGCTGGTGTCCCCTGCCACCAGCAGGTGCCCAGAGCACCCAGCTCCTGGTGGAGCCCCCCTGGACGCCAGCGGTGCTGTGGGACCGGGTGACACTGACCTGCCAGGGCTCGGGGACCGACGGTGCCACCACCTGGTACAAGGATGGGCGGCTCTGGGGGCAGGAGGGACCCAACAACTTCACTGTCACTGAGAGTGGCACCTACACATGTGGCAGACTCAGCAGTGGGCTCAGCCAACCTGTGATGGTGTCAAATGGTGAGTGGGGACATGAAATGCTCAGGGTGGTTCCCTGATAGGTCTGGGTGGGCTCCACTCCGTGAATGGACGCACATCCCTTGTGTGGTGAGAGCCTGTCCCCTGCACACAGGGACATCTGTGTCATGGGGCTGCTCCTGGTGTCCATGGGACCCTCCCGTGCAGTGGACACTGCACCCAGATGTCCCCAGTGCCATGGGCACCCATTCTGGACCTGTCTTGGGCTCCTCAGTTTGACAGGTCCCTCCTGTCCCACAGACTGGCTTGTGCTGCAGGTGCCAGCACGGGCACTGCTGGAGGGGGACACGATGACACTGCGCTGCCGGGGCTGGCAGGACAGCCTTGTCATGAGAGTGCGATTTTACAAGGACGACAAGGAGCTGGGGGGCTCCCTCAGGGACACAGAGGTGTCCCTGTCACCCCTGGAGCTGCACAACAGCAGCTGCTACCAGTGCGGGGGCTTGGAGCGAACAGGAGCAAAAGTGTCAGCACCGGTGACAGTGACGGTGCACGGTGAGCACCCCCACGGCTGGAACCCCAATTTCCTGACACCCCCAAATCCCCTTCTCAGTGGACTCAGAGTCACAGTCCCCACCCCCATCTCCTTCCCAGAGCTCAAGCCTGTCTTGGTGCTGGAGGTTCCCCCTGAGCTCCCTGAGGGGTTCCCCCTCAATCTCAGCTGCCTCAGCACCCCCAGCCCCCTGCGGCCCCCAGCCCCCATCCTGTACCACTTCTACCGGGACGGGCAGTTGGTGGGGGGCCCGCAGGGGTCCCCGCAGCTCCTGGTGCCGGCCGTGGGGGTCTCCCACTCGGGGAATTAGAGCTGCGAGGTGCGCTCCGAGGGGGGGCCGTGCGGAAGAGCAGTGCCCGGTTCGGCGTCACGGTGCGCAGTGAGTGTGGGGATGGGCACGGGGAGCCCCCACAGCCCCTCCAGGTCCCTCATCCCTGCTCAACCCTCTGTGTGCCACTTTGTCTTCCCAGCTCTCTTCCTGGGTCCCCCCATCAACCTCGCTGGGTCCTGCATCCCCCACCAGGTCCCCACAGTTCTCCTTTGGTGTCCCTCTCCCTCTCTGATGTCCCTCCATTGTCCATGGCCCTGCCATCCCTGTCTGGGTCCCCAAAATCTTTCCTGTGGTTCCTTTCAACCCTCTCAATGTGTTCCCTCTGTGAATGTCCCATCCTTCCCTGGGGTTCCTTCCTTCCCTTTCCAAGCGTCCGTCCCACTTTGTGCCTTTCTACCTCACTGTGATCCTCCCACCCCCTCTCTGATCCTCCCTCTCCCTGAGTCCCTCACTCCTCCCTGCTGTCCCCCACTCCTCCCATGTCCCCAACCCCTCCTGTGTCCCGCTGCAGGGGTCCCACCCTCAGGGATGTCCACATCTGTGGAGCCCCCCGGGGGACAGGTGGCAGTTGGGGATCGCCTGGTCCTGAGCTGCACGGTGGCCATGGGGACAGGTCCCCTGTCCTTCTCCTGGCACCGGGGGGGCTCGGGGACACTGCTGAGCACTGGCCCCTGCCTGGAGCTGCGGCATGTTGGGCACAATGACAGTGGCCACTACCAGTGTCGGGTCAGCAATGGGGACACTGTGGCCGAGAGTGTCCTCCTGAATGTCACTGTCCTGGGTGAGTCGGGCCCCCAGACTGAAGGTGACACCACCCACAGCATCCCCATCCCTGCCGCACCTGGTGCCAGCCCTGTCTGTGTCACCATAGTGCCCGTGGCCAATGCCACCATCACCCCCAGTCCCCTGGCACTCCAGGTGTGCCCAGGTGACCCCATGACCCTGCGCTGCTCGGTGCAGGTGGGCTCAGCCCCTGTCACCTTCACCTGGCTGCACAATGGGCACAAAGTGGCCAAGGGTCCCCTCCTGGAGCTTGGGGCCGTCAGTGTGGGACATTCGGGCACCTACCAGTGCGTGGCCACCAACCAGCTGGGACAGGACGGGCACCGCGTGTTCCGGGCACTCAGCCCAGAGCTGGCCCTGGAGGTGACACCACAGGGAACCACTGGACTCACAGGTGACGTCACACGGAATCACTGGAGTGTTCAGGACTCCCGGGGTTCAGGGTGACCCCGTTGTGTCCCTCTGTGTCCCCAGCAGTGGCTGTGAATGTCGGCAGGACCCTCCTGTACCTGCTCCTGCTCCTGGCTGTCATCGGGGACTGTCACTGGTGGCACCGCCGGGGTGGGTGACCCACACAGAGCTGCCAGGACCCCACGGGCAACTAAAGGACACCAGTGACACCTATGAGAGCGTGCTGTGACACTGGGGACACTGGGAGTCCCCATCCCATGGCTCCTGTGGTTGCCCATCCTGCCCAGGGTGATGACCATGAGTCCGGGCGCTGCATAGGGCACCCAATGCTCCCCTTTCCCCCTCCCAGTGCTCCCAGTACACTCTTGGCTCCCCATCTCTCCTCCCAGCTTTGGGGAACACAGGACTCGTTTCCTCTTATTGGCACCGAAATGCAGCTTTTTGGCTCAACTGGCAGAGATGGTGTTTCTTTGTTCAGCACTGTTGAGCTTTAGGAAGGGGATTCTCCAATTTTGGGCTGCCACAAAAAAACAGGGGCTGGTGCCCCTCCCCCTGCCAGTGGAGGCACAAAAAGCAAAGGTCCCAAAGGGCAGAGACAAGAACAATTTCCTGCAAACTGCAACGAGAGAACAAAACCAACAGCAACAGCAACAAGGGTCAGAATCCAAAGGGTCACAAAAGGAACCATTTCCAGGGAAAGCCCCAGCAAGGAACAAACCCCAGACAATTCCCCCAGCTCAATTCCTCCACCAGAGGAACCTGGCAGGGCCCTGGATCTTCATTGCTCTGATGGCCACAGCAGCCTTCAGGAGGCTCTGGATTCTTGTGTCACCATTCCCAAACCCCTCCTGTGCCGTGGTCCCCACACCACGATGTCACAAAGGCCCTGGGGGGTTCCAGAGCCTCCCCCTTTTCCAGGGCAGTCAGGATCAGGCCATGGCAGTTGAATTCCCTCTGTCTCCACAACAGCTCTGCCAAAGCCAAGTGATGGCCTTTGGGCTCCCTCAAATCCCCTCTCCTGAGAGAATCGGTGCCAAGGATTCCTGGGGCCTCGGGGCCAGTCCTAAGGGGATGTTTTGGCCATTCCCAGCATTTAAAACACTCACAAATGGTGGAAAAATTCCTCCCAATGCCCACAAAATCCTCCCCTCTCAGCCTGGGAATTCTGCTCCTCCAATTGTCTCATCCAGGTGCAGAATTCCCCCCGCTCCCAGAGCTTCTCCCATATGGAAAATCAAAGAATTGGGAATTTGGGTCAGCTGGGACAGAGCCAAATCCCAGCCAGGATTTCTTCAAGATGCAATGGCCACAGGCAAGTCCTGACAGCTCCTCACACCCCTTGTGCTTCCAGAGCTGGTAGTAAAACTTTCCTGCAGCTCAGAAATCCCTGGAATTAATCAGTAATTTGACTTAACCAACCCGGAGTGAAGTGCAGTGGTGGGGAGATGTGGAGGGATCCCAGAAAACCAACATCCACACAGGGATTTGAGGCACTATAGTCCAAAAAGATCCACAAAGTTTCACTAATTTTGGTTTTGAGGGGGAAGGTGAGTTTCCACACAGCGGGAATATCAGGAATATTCCCATGGGAAGGTGTTTTCTGCGTCAATGTTACAATTTTGGGTGTCTAAAAGCAGCAGCTGGAGAACACCAGATCCAGGATCTCCCCCATATTCCCAGCAAGGGCCATGGGCCCATCTCCCCCCAATCACACTCTCACCAAGGGATCCTCCCCACCTCAGGACACCCTAAACCTCACCACACCCTCAGCAAGGGACCCTCAGCCCCTCAACACCCCAAATTCCCAGCAGGGGCTGGGGATCTCAACTCCTCTCATTAAACCCTCAGCAAGGGACCCCCCAAACCCCACCAAGGGCTCCTCTTCCTGATCCAAATAAATTCATTTAACTGTTAAAGTACCCCTTCGTTCTGATACCCAAAGAGGCTGACCTGGAACAGACACTAGACAGAGTTAAAGGAATAAAATAGAATTTAGTAAGAGTATTACACGGATACACCTTGGGGAGTACAAGAGGCTTCACCCAAGCTGGACTCCAAGTCATGAGTTCTCACAGTTTTATAACTTTTGGTCCATTTCCATAGGGTAAATTGTCCAATTCCAGTTCCAGGTTATGCAATCCCACCCTCCCACATTGCTCTCCCCAATTCACTGCTGTTTGCACTTCTTGTATAAATTATACATTTTGAGGCTGAAGCTGCAGCAGTGTCCCTGGTCCTGGGGCTGGAAAAGGATTGTTTTGTCTGACTGAACTGTGAGGAGAACCTCCTAACACTTTACATGGAGTTCAGAGTCACACACTAAGGCAGTGCAGAATCTGGAAAATAGGAAAACTAAAATTTAAGGCATCAATTCCGATCCCGGGCACGTGCTGGGGGTGTCCCTCCACGGACACGTTCCATCGGGCACCGCTCCCTCGGCTTTACAGACATCCTGATAGTCACGAGACTGCCGAACCCCTCCCGAAATCCCTCAGCATTTTGCACACAGTGAGTTCCGTCACTCAGAAGTTTTTTTGGATTTTTGTCATTTATGTTTTCCATGGAGTAAGATTGCCACCTTCTGTTCGCTGTTCTGAACTACACAGCGTATTTTGGGGGGCTTGCTTCTATTTTATACGATTTCATCGTTGTTATAAGAATATATTATATTATTGGCTTTTCGCAAATAATAAAATGAATGCTGTATGTATAATGTTGCGAAACTCTGCTGTATAAATCTAGTTTATTTTAGTTCCGCGTGTGCGCGGCTCTGGACTCCATTTCCCAGGGGGCATAGCGCGTCGCTGGGCGTGGCTCAGTGCGTCACTTCCGCCGCGGCTGCGCTGACTCGTCGTTGCGGCGCTGGCGGCGGCAGAGACGGTGAGGGGCGGGCGGCCGGAGCATCTCGGGGCCGTGTCCTCGGGCCTCGGGGCGCTGGGGCGGCGCTGGGAAGGGTCTGTAGGAGAGGCTCGGCCGTGGGTGGAGTGGGCAGGAGCAGCCGGGGCTGCGCGCTGGGGAGCGGCTGCAGTAGGGCAGGGCTGGGGGAAGGAAGGGGCTGCTGGCCCCGCGCTGGGCCGGGCTGGGCAGGCGGATCCGGGCCGAGCCCACGAGGTTCAGCGAGGCCAAAGGCAGGGGCTGCACCTGCACCGAGACAGCGCCGGGCTGGGCAATGGATGGAGAGCAGCCCTGGGAAGGATTTGGGGCATGGGGTGACAAGAAGCTCAGCGTGCCGTGGCTGAGCTACCGTGCACTGGGGACACAGAAAGCCAACACTGTCCTGGGCACATCCCCAACAGCTGGGGCAGCGTGTGAATGGGGGATTGTGCCCCTCAGCACAGCGGCTTATCAAGTCACTGCCTCCTAAGAGTAAAATTGCTATTTCCCACATTGTTGTCGGGTTTTTTTGTTTTTCGATTTTTGGTTTTTTTTGTTTTTTTTTTGCTAAATGTTTTCATGCTCTTTTTAGAGCACGTAATTTGTAAAATTGAATTAACCAATTTGATAGTAATATTCCTTTTTCCTTTTTTATAGCCTGCATATTTTTTTCATTAATTAAGGCATATCCTGACATTCTTTTTCCTTGTAAACATTTGGTTGAACTATTAAGATGTATCTTTTCCTATTAGGAGGGCTTCTTTTAGATTTTCCCTCCTTCTGGTATAACCCCTGTTCTTAATGGTGTCTGAAAATTTTTTTCTCAATATGTTATTACTTATTTCAGGAATTAGTAAGACATTTCTCCTCCATACTTTGGTTTTACTTTTAATTATTACACCTTTAATTAATGACAGCAACTTCAAATTCCTTTTCCCTTTCTCCTGCCATTTCTACAGTGTTACTACACACATCACATTTTTTTGAACATTTACTACACAAGTTCTTTTTGTTCTAGTATTTACTATAAATTTTAATACTTTCTTTTGTGGGCCTGTTTTCTTAAAGGCTTTGGATGATAGAGCCCATGATCTCCCCATCTTCTTTCAGATGTACCTCCCGAACTACTCTCAGATCCCTTCCCAGCTGAGGGCACCTCCCTCCACAGTGTATCTTTTCTTCACAGCAGAAACAAGCATTCTCAGCCTGCTCCTGGTACCTTGACTGTGCCAGGGCTTCACCCTTTCCCTTCTCCCCGTCTCTAAAACATGAATGTTTAGGAGTAGTGGGATGGGAGGGACTGTCAGGATGTCTCTGGATTTCAGCTGAACTCTCAGCACTTTGGTATGATATTCTTCCTTTACAGAGGGATTTCCTTTGGGCAGTGGGAGCCGGAGTCACTAAGGGAGCAGTGGCAAGGGCGGGGTTTAGTAACAGACCTGAGAGTGCCCAAGAGAGAGAGGTGGGGGCAGAAGGCAGCACTTGTGGGGAGAGTGGTTGGAGGCGGAGCCCGGCATGGGAACCGCCGAGGAGCCTCCATCAGCACCCAGAGCAGTGCACGGCCCGTGCACACGCGGCTGGTGGCGCCCGGGACCGCGGGGCCTGGGAGGGACAGGGGACAGGCAGAGGAACCGGCGTGGGTTGTGCTGGCACGGGCGGGAAGCCCTGGGCAGCCGGGCCACGGCTGGAGCAACCTGCGAAAAACCTGTGGCAGCCTGGATGGTGGCTGGGGCAGGCACCGGGGGAAAAGCTTCGGGTGCCGAGGCTGGGGCAAAACTGGAGCCGGTGGGGAAGGCAATATTTCCCCAGCTTCCTTTTTTTCTTCTTCTTTTTTTCCTTTCCTGATCTGTCTCTAGGGTTTTTTGATATTTTAAAAATTTTTACTTCAAGGGGTTCTGTGTCTCTTGCCCAATACATGGCATACTCCCCATTCTTTGGATCACTCGACTTTCCTGAATTTACAAATACATTAAAGGGCTGGCAAATCTAAGTCTCCCAGGGCATGTCTGCCATCACTTTTCCTCCCCCTTCTTTCTTTGAACCTATCTTACCTGCTTCTTTTCCCATTTTCCCAGGACTTTTTCCATTCTTCCTGGCTTCTGCCTCTCCTTTCTAACCAATTTCTCTGGTAACTTAAATATCAGTTACCTCCCCTACAGCAAAGAAAATCCTTATTTTCCAACAGTACAATACCATCCATCTCTTTCCAGAAAATAAACTTTAAATTAACAATACATATGCATTCATTCACACACACTCAATTTTATTTCTTCACTATATTTTTCTCACTAATTCTTACAAGACAACACAGTACCAAAGTACCTTTTCTTTACTTGTTCTCAGATTTTTGTTGGACAACCTGGATGCTCTTGGGAATTTTATCCCGCAATTCAGCAATGTTTTGGGTCCCCCACTTTTGTCCTGTTTCCCAGTAGTCCACCAGTAGTCCACTACTGTGGACTAGCTAGGAAATCCTTGGCTCCCTTTATCCTTTGTACCCCAGTTCTTACATGAACCCTGATTCTTATCTGAACCTTTGGTACCTGGGTTCTTTGGTTTTCTAAAAAAACCTGACCCATTCCTGATTGGTCTTTCGGTGCCTCTGGCCCCCGACTGTTTAAATAAAATCCCTTTGACAAACGGCCCTGGCCCCTGACTTTATTTTAAAACCCTTCAAGAAGCTCTCCCAGCCCCCTTTTTTATTTAGAAGTCCCCTCTTCACTCACTTTGCTCCTTCACCTGCTGCTTGTCTTGCAAGAAGTCAGAACTGAGGTTAGAAGAACTCCGCACTTGCCCCGTAACTATGTTACGTCTCAAACACAGCGTGCCTATCTTTTCCGGAGCCTTTCTCCTGGGACCCTTCTTTCTCCCGCACTCCTTGGAGCCGCCCTCTGACTCCCCCAGTGCGGTCCTGCAGCGCCGGTCTCCGACCGGGCCTCCCGCCTGTTCAGTCACAGAGCCCTGCAGAGTGCAAAGGGTGCGATGCTCTGCTTCATTAGCACCGTGTTAATCACCATGGAGCCACCAACATGCAGGAGCTCAGCACTTGTGAACAACTAACCAGTGGGATTAAGCAGAAGCCACTTTATTGTTTACATCATGCTCTACTTATACATTCCAAAACTACTGTCCCTGGGATCATGCAGTACTTGATTGGTGCCTCTGTCTTGTCCATGAGCTCAGCTGGCCTCTCTCAGGAAATATGATTAGTTACAGTCCAGTGCTTCCAGGCCCTTCTTTATCTCAGTTCTTGCAATCTGTTTGCAATTCTGTTTTTCAACCTCTTCTTTCTTAATTTAGCAATAATTCATGATTCAGGAGCCTTGACAAATTCCAGAGTGTTTGATAAGAATACTTAAAAATAGTTTGGCTGGAGCACACTGTGGCCTAAGCTGTTCAAACACATTGCTACAGTGGGCACCCACAGGAGCAGGGGTAGGCACATGTGGGTGCCCTTGGGTAGGGACCTCCAGTGTCTCCACTGTCCCCAGTGTCACAGCATGTCATTGCAGATGTCACTGGGGTCCCACTGTCACGCATGGGGTCCTGACAGCTCCACATGGGTCACATGGAATGTGGCAGTGGGGGGGAGGGGACCTTGAGTAAGACACTGTGCTTGGGGATCTGGGGGGGGGGGGTGACACCTGTGGGTGATGTGTCCCTGTCCCCCCCCGCCCCACACAAACTCACCCCTGCCCACTTGATGCACATGACAAGGGGGTCAAGTACTACCCAGTCTTCTGGTCAAATCCTGTGGGGATAAGGGGGAGTGTGGGTGAGGTCTGGGGAGGGGGAAAGGGGAGTCCCAACTGGAGTCCCCCACTCACTTGTCCTGGTGTCTGCAAGGACACACTGGGGAGGGGGTGACTGTGGGGTCTCTGGGACTCCTGAACCTTCCTGGTACCTTGGGAGTTCCAACCACCCACAGGACCCCCAAATCCCCACTGGAGCCCCAATTCCCAATGCACCCCTGATTGCCCCAGGACACTCCAAGCACCCCTGAACCCCTCAGAACTTCTGCACCACCACAGTGCCCCTAATGCCCCTGGTGTTCCTGAAAATCTGAACCCCAAACTCGGCCAGGACGGGCATGCCCCACACTGCCCCAGGATCCCAAAAACATCCATTCAACATGCTTGCACGACCCTCCATGGACTCCCCAAGTGCTCCAGAAGCTCCCAGTGCCATCCAAATGTTCCTCAAAGTGCACTCAGGGATTCGCATAGAGTCCAACCAAGACCCTCCAAATTCTCCCCACAACCCTTAGCCAAAGTCATTGTGGGTTATTTTCCCCAGCCCATCCCATGTCCCACATCGATGTTCCCAAGTTCCAGGAAGGAACATGGGGCCACCTCGTGCCCGTCATGCAGGAGCAGCCAATGGCACAGCTGTCACCACGGGGGTCCCACCACAATGGGGTGTACTGGGATGCCCTGGTCTGTTTCTGTGAGGAAGGTACAAGCTCTGGCCACACCAGGGGTGTGAGGCCACCCAAGGAGTGGAGCCCACCCAGACCTATCAGGGAATCACCCTGAGCATTTCAGATCCCCCCTCATCATCTGACACCACAACGAGGGGGCTGAGTCCACTGCTGAGTCTCTCACACTGGTAGGTGCCACTCACTGTGACAGTGAAGCTGTTGGGTCCCTCCTGCCCCCAGAGCCGCCCGTCCTTGTACCAGGTGGTGGCACCGGCGGTCCCCGAGCCCTGGCAGGTCAGTGTCACCCAGTCCCACAGCACCGCCAGCATCCAGGGGGGCTCCACCAGGAGCTGGGTGCTCTGGGCACCTGGGGGTGACAGGGGACACCAGCCTGCCAGGGCCACCACGGGGCTGGGGACAGAAGGGCAGGGACATGGCATCCCCTGAGGACTCACAGTGAGGCCGAGGGTCTGGACTGGAAGGGAGAAGGGACAGGGCTGGGTAGGGGTGGCCCTGTAGGGACAGCAGCACCTGGGGGACCTGGTATGGTGCCTGTCCCCAAAGTGTCCCCATGGGAACACTGGTGTAGCATGGAGTTTTTGAGGACACAAACACTTCAGTCTCCCTGGGCTGAGGCAGGACATGGGGAAATTGTGGACACCCCATGTGTTCATAGGTCGCCTCCCCCAGCCCTACAGCACCTGTCCCCACAGCCACATCCCCATGGCCCTGAGCCCATGATCCCATTCCCATGACACCTGTCCCCACATAAACATCCCAATGGCCCCGTGCATTGAATGTGGCACTTGTCCCTGTCCATGCGTCTCTGTCTCCCTGCTACACACACTCCATCCCCAAAGTTCCTTTTGCCACATCCTTGTCCCCACATAACTGTCCTCCTGTTCCCATTCCCACATCCCAGTTCCCCTGTTCCTGTCCCCTGATCCTGTCCCCACAGCCGCTCCAGGACTCTGGTCACACTGGGCTCCATGCCCATGCCCTGGCTCTGCTGCCCTTGGAAACCTCAGGGGACCCCACAGCCCGCCTGTGCCCCCTCCCCACTGCTCTCTGCTTCACCAGGGCCCATCCCCAGGGTGTCAGGCCCGTGCCCGGGGCACTCACCCCACAGGAGCAGCGCCACCTTCCCGGCCATCCCGGTGTCCCTGGCCATGGGCACTGGCTGTCACTCGCTGCTGGGGCCACCTGTCCCCTGGCTGGCGGCTCTTGGGATGAAGGGACAGGAAGCGAGGTCATGTCTCATCCTCATGTGTAGGTGACCCTTGGTGGAGGCAGGGTGGGGACAGGATGGGGGCAGGGTGTGGACCTTATGGGACATAGGGGTGATGGTAGGACATGTTGGGGACAGGATTTTTCTGGAATTTAGAGGTTGAGGTGGTGCAGGGGTTTAGGGTTGGGTGGACACCAAGGATGGGTGTCCAGGGGGCCGTGGTTCCAGGGATGGGGTCCCATGGGATTGGGGTTCCCATGTGGTTGGTGGCTTCAGACTCAGCGATGAGGGTCCTGGAACAATGTGTCCTCGAGGGGTTTGTGACCATGGGATGGATCCCAGGGATGGGGGTCCCAGAGTGATGGTAAGTAAGGAATGAGGATTCCATTGTTGGATTCCCAGGGGAATGGGGGTGCCAGGGATGGGTGTGCCCGTGGGGCACAGCTCCTTCCCTGGGTGCCTCAGATTTTGGGGTGATCCAGGGCTCAGTGCTGGGGTGCTCCTTTACTGGGAAGGCATCACATGGTGGTCCTGAGTACTTCTGCTTCTATGCCCTTCCCTGCCTGTGACTTTCTCCTCTCTTTATTTCTGTTTTCCTTATTCACTTTTGTGCCATGCCCCCTCACCCCCAATTTCTGGCTCAGAATACTTGAGGAGAACCTGGGCATGGAACAGGTTAGGTGGACCCCAGGGAGAGAGAAAAGGGGCTGAGGGCTCTGTAGGGAGGATTGGTGAGACTGTGGGGAATTGGGGTGTCCACTGTGCCCTCCCAACACTTTCACTTTCTTTCCCCAGCAGCAGATGGAAGAGGCTGTTTGTGCTGAGAGTCACACGGGGTGAGTTCTGTCCTGGGGGCACATCCAGGGGGCCCTGTCTGAAGGGGATCCTGTCCCAGGGGGACACATCCTACCCAAGAGGCTCCAGTCCTGGGGGATGGTGAATCTGGGGATTCCAGACTTCTCCAATCTCACTCCACCCCTGCAGGATCTGAGCTGGCAAGAGCAGCCAGTCGCCATCCAAATGTGGGGCCAGCCTTGGCGCAGCCCCAGTGCCCAGGGATGGGCATTGGCCAGCCCTGCTCTGGCCAGCCCCTGGTGGCAGCCAGGACCTGAGGCTCCCCCGACCCCTTGGCTTTGATTCTTGCAGCTTTTGAGCTGCTGCAAAGGTGAGAATTCTTTCTGTGACCAAAAAAGGCCTGGCTGTGGTTTGCTCAGCCCTGCAAGAAGCACAAAAGCCACTGTGAGCCCAAGCAGTGGCTCTGGGAGGGCCTTTGATGGTTTTCAGAGCAGGGCTGGCTGGAACCCCCCCTCCCCTCCCCCCCACTCCGCAGGGGCAGCTGTGAGGGAACCAGTCTGGAAATGCAGCAATCGATCATTTGGTGCCTGTCCCCAAGGCACTGAGAGAGACCCAGAACTGCTGCAAATCCCGCAAGGATCTGCTCAACAACCTGACCAGGACCCTCCTCCTTCAACAAAACCTGCAGCCCTCTGGGACCTTCCAGAAAGAATGTTTGGTTTCTAGATATGGACACCAGAAAAGAGAGAAAAAAGTGTGGAAATATGGAGCAGGGGCTCCACACGTGGCTCTGGGGCATAGGGGTGTCCCAGCAGGAGCAGGGAGTGCCCAGGAAGGGGAGTTCAGGGCAGGGTGCAGTGCATTCACCAGAGAATCAGAACCTGAGGGACACACGGGCGTTTCCACAGATTGCTGTGGATCCAAATGTACCTGGGATTTCCCATCATCACGGCAAAGTCATCACAGGTGTCCCCTAAATTCTGGGCACCTCAGAGTTGCCAGGGCCCCACTGGGGACAACAGGAATGCTCAGGAACGCCCAGGACAGAGGTGCCCAGGATGTGCCACCTCTGGGACATGAATCCCCAAGGACGTAGCACCACCAGAACGAGGAGCCCCCTGGGAGAGGACCCAGGGACAAGACCCAGGTGTCACCAGCCCAGAGGAGCCCTTTTCCCTCCTGGCAGGACCCCTCTGGATGTGCCCCCCAGGACAGAATCCACATCCTGGCCTCAGCATGAACAGCCTCTTCCTTCTGCTGCAGGAAAGAGAAAGTGAAAATTTTGGGGGAGGCACGGCCAGAGAGCCCATCTTCCACAGCCCCCCAAACACTGCCTGCACCCCCCCAGTCCCCTTTCCCCTTCCTGGGATCGCCCATCTCTTACCTGCTCAGGTGTTCCCTGGGATGTGTGAACCAGGAAATGGGGCGACAGGAAAAAGCCCAGGGGTGTGTGGGGCAGAGAGGCAGAACCTCCCAGGACAAGCCAGGCCATGAGCACTCTGTGGGGCTGTGCTGGGCTCTGAGTAAGCCCAAAATCTGAGGCAATCCATGAAGTAGCTGTGACCCCTGTGCCACCCAGCCACTGCCCATCCCTGTGACACACTGGGAATCCAACCATGGCATCCCCATTATCGTGGTCTTTTCCCCCTGGGGACCCGAATCCCAGCACTCCCATTGCTCAGCACAACCATTGCCTTGATCCCATGCAATGGGCTAATACTTTCCTTAAAATCCCCATTCCCGAGGGTCCCTTTTTACCCACTGAATTTTCAACCCTGGCACCCCAGTGCCCTGGACACCATTCCCTGGCTCCCTGCAACACCTCAGCCTGCAAATTTTGACAACATCCTGTTCCCACCATGTCCCACCATCACCCCCATGTTCCACAATGTCCCCACCCTGCCCCCATCTTGTCCCCACCCTGCCCCCACCAAGGGCCACCTACACATGAGGATGAGACGTGACCTCACTTCCTGTCCCTTCATCCCAAGAGCCGCCAGCCAGGGGACAGGTGGCCCCAGCAGCGAGTGACAGCCAGTGCCCATGGCCAGGGACACCGGGATGGCCGGGAAGGTGGCGCTGCTCCTGTGGGGTGAGTGCCCCGGGCACGGGCCTGACACCCTGGGGATGGGCCCTGGTGAGGCAGAGAGCAGTGGGGAGGGGACACAGGCGGGCTGTGGGGTCCCCTGAGGTTTCCAAGGGCAGCAGAGCCAGGGCATGGGCATGGAGCCCAGTGTGACCAGAGTCATGGGGTGGCCATGGGGACAGGATCAGGGGACAGGAACAGGGGAACTGGAATTTGGGGATAGGAACAGGGGGATCGAAATGTGGGGACAAGGATGTGGCAAAAGGAACCTTGGGGCTGGGGCAGCTGTGGGGACAGGGAGACAGGGAAGCAGAGACAGGGACAAGGGCCACGTTCCATGTAGATGGGGCATGGTGACAGGTGCCATAGGAATGGAATCACAGGCACAGGGCCATGGGGATGTGGCTGCAGGGACAGGTGCTGTAGGGCTGAGGGAGGTGACCTGTGTATGCATGGGTGTCCAGTGTCCCCATGTCCTGCCTCAGCCCAGGGTGACCAAGTTGATCCTGTCCTCAAAACACCTGTGCTACACCAGTGTTCCCATGGGATCAGTTTGGGAACAGACACACCAGGTCTCCCAGGTGTTGCTGTCCCTGCAGGGACACCCCCACCCGGCCCTGTCCCTTCTCCCTTCCAGCCCAGACCCTCGGCCTCACTGGTGAGTCCTCGGGGGATGCCATGTCCCTGCCCCATTGTCCCCAGCCCCGTGGTGACCCTGACAGGCTGGTGTCCCCTGTCACCAGCAGGTGCCCAGAGCACCCAGCTCCTGGTGGAGTCCCCCTGGATGCCGGCGGTGCTGTGGGACTGGATGACACTGACCTGCCAGGGCTCGGGGACCGCCGGTGTCACCACCTGGTACAAGGACAAGAAGCGCTTGTGGCAGGAGAGAAGGGACAGCTTCACTGTCACTGAGAGTGGCACCTACACGTGTGACAGACCAGGCAGCGGGCCCAGACGTCCCATAATGGTGTCAGATGGTGAGGAGGGAATCTGAAATGCTCAGGGTGGCTCCCTGAGAGGTCTGGGTGGGCTCCACTGCGTGGGTGGCCTCACAGCCCTCCTGTTGAAACAGGGACATCCCAGTGCACCCCACTGTGGTTGGAGCCCCCGTGGGGACATCTGTGCCACAGGGCTGCTCCTGGTGTCCCTGGGACTTTCCCATGCAGTGACTACTACACCCAGATGTCCCCAGTGCCATGGGCACCCACTCTGGACCTGTCTCAGACTCCTCAGTGTGGCGAGACCCTTGTCTCCTACAGAGCCGCTGGTGCTGCAGGTGCCAGCACGTGCACTGGTGGAGTGGGACACGATAACACTATGGTGCCAGTGGAGGCAGGACAACCCTGTCAGCAGGGAGTGATTTTACAAGGACGACAAGGAGCTGGGAGGGTCCCTCAGGGGCACCAAGGTGTCCCTGTTGCACTTGCAGCTGCACAACAGTGGCCGCTACTGCTGCAAGGGCTGGGTGGACTCAGGAATGTCATTGTCAGCACTGGAGATATTGACAGTGCACGATGAGCACACCCACAGCTGGAACCCCAATTTCCTGACACCCCCAAAACCACTTCTCAGTGGACTCAGAGTCACAGTCCCCACCCCCATGTCATTCCCAGAGCTCAAGCCTGTCTTGGTGCTGGAGGGTCCCCCTGAGCTCCCCGCGGGGTCCCCCCTCAATCTCAGCTGCCTCAGCACCCCCAGCCCCCTGCGGCCCCCAGCCCCCCTCCTGTACAGCTTCTACCAGGACGGGCAGTGGGTGGGGGGCCCACAGGGGTCTCCGCAGCTCCTGGTGCCCACTGTGGGGGTCTCCCACTCGGGGAATTACAGCTGCAAGGTGCGCTCCGAGGGGGGGTTGTACAGAAGAGCAGCGCCCGGCTCGGCGTCACAGTGCGCAGTGAGTGTGGGGATGGGCACGGGGAGCCCCCACAGCCCCCCCAGCACTCCCATCTTTGCTCAACCCTCTGCGTGCTCTCCTGCCTTCCCAGCTCTCTTCCTGGGACCTCCCATCACCCTTGCTGGTTCCTGCGTCCTCCACCAGGTCCCCACAGTTCTCTCTGGGTGTGCCTCTCCCACTCTGTCCCTCCATTGTCCATGGCCCTGCCATCCCTGTCTGGGTCCCCAAAATCATTCCTATGTTTGCTTTCAACCCTCTCCTTGTGTTCCCTCTCTGAATATCCCATCCTTCTATGGGGTTCCTTCCTTCCCTTTCCAAGCACCCGACCCACTTCGCCCCTTTCTACCTCACTGACATCCCCCCACCCCCTCTCTGATCTTTCCCCTCCCTGAGTCCCTCACTCCTCCCATGTCCCCAACACTTCCTGTGTCCCCCTGCAGGGGTCCCGCCCACAGGGGTGTCCACGTCTGTGCACCCATCCAGGGGACAGGTGGCAGTTTGGGATCGCCTGGTGCTGAGCTGCACAGTGGCCATGGGGACAGGTCCCCTGTCCTTCTCCTGGCACCGGGGGGGCTTGGGGTCACTTCTAAGCACAGGACCCAACCTGGAGCTGCAGCATGTTGGGGACAATGACAGTGGCCACTACCAGTGTCGGGTCAGCGACGAGAACAGCGTGGCTTAGAGTGTCCCCCTGAATGTCACTGTCCTGGGTGAGTGGGGTCCCCAGACGGAGGTGAGACCACCCACAGCATTCCCATCCCTGCCTCACCTGGTGCCAGCCCTGTCTGTGTCCCCCACAGTACCCGTTGCCAATGCCACCATCAGCCTAAGGTCCCCCGGCACTCTAGGTGTGCCCAGGTGACCCCGTGACCGTGCGCTGCTCGGTGCAGGTGGGCTCAGCCCCTGTCACCTTCACCTGGCTGCACGACGGGCACGAAGTGGCCCGGGGTCCCCTCCTGGAGCTTGGGGCCATCGATACGGGACATTCGGGCATCTACCAGTGCGTGGCCACCAACCAGCTGGGACAGGACGGGCACTGCGTGTTCCGGGCACTCAGCCCAGAGCTGGCCCTGGAGGTGACACCACAGGGAACCACTGGACACCACTGGAACACAGGTGGGGTCACATGGGATCATTGGGATTGCAGGAGGCCTTCAGTGACAGGTAACCCTGATGTGTCCCTTCTGTCCCCAGCAGTGGCTGCAGGTCTTGGTGTGTCCCTCCTCTTCCTGCTCCTGCTCGTGGGTGGAGCTTTGGGCTGGCACAGGTGGAAGAACATGGGTGGGTGACAGTGGGAACAGTGGAGGCCCTGAGGTGCTGTGGGGTCACCAAAATATGGGAGTGATGGGGCAGCAAGCACAGCCACTGATTTGGGCTGGACTGAGCTCTCAGGACATTTGCTCAACATGAGGAAGAATTTGGCATGGTGTTTTAGCCTTGCATGGATTTGGGGGATCTTGGAAGAGTTTGGAGGGTCCTTCTTCTGACCAGGCTTGAGCTTCTGAGGGTTCGGGAGCTCCAGAGCATTGGGGTGGTACAAGGGTTCAGAGGGACCCCAGGGATGCTCAGGGATGCTGGAGGAAATTGAGGGTGCAGTGGGGTTTCAAGAATCCTGAGAGGGGTCAGGGCCCTTGGGACCCAACAATTACCCTTCCCCTTTTTCCTTTGCAGCTGCCAGGAAGCAGCAGAAAAGGTGAGTGGAAGGCTCAAACCACACTCTGGCCTTGGACCCCAACCCCCAAGCCCTCTCATTCCCTCCTACAATCCCCTTTATTCCCTCAGGGCCCCCCTGCAGCCACCAGCCCCTCCAGAGAAGGGTAAGGTGCTGTACACCCATGTTGAGAGCACCAAGCAGACAGGGGGTGAGTCTGGGCTGGGACACACGCAGAGGGACACGTCACCCATGAATGTCCCCCTGCCCAGATGCCACAGCCGGTGTCTCTCACAGTGCCACCATGCCGCCACACTCCAGGATCCCCAGGTGACCTACGCAGAGCTGCCAGCAACCCATGGGCGACCACGGGGATGTGGGGACATCTACAGGAATGTGCTGTGACACTCGGGGCATGGCTGGTCACTGGGGGGCACTGGGCGCAATGGGGGAAATGGGTGCACTGCAGGGCACTGGAGGCACTGGGGGCATTGGGGGGCCCCACTCTTGGGCAGCCACACATTTTTCTCCCCCCACTGCTCCCATGGGTGCCCAACATTCACGGGTGTGTGGACACAAGTGGGAGGGTCACATGTAAAGTTGCACAGAGCACCCAGAGCTCCCAATTCCCCCACAACACCCAAGAACATTTCCCAGCCCCCTTCCACTACCACCAATGGCTCCCCATTCCACAGGAAAGTGAACCCAGAACCCTCAGATTCTTTCCCATTCTCTCCCCTCTGTGCTTCCAGTATCCCAAATGGCTGTCTATTTCCTCTCCCAATGCTTCTCTATTGCTCCCATTAGATCCAGGTGGTTCCCATTCTCTCTCCCAGTGCCCCTCTACTCCCAGTGCCTAGGCAACACCCCTCTCAGCTCCCCCAGTACACCCACGGCTCCTCATCTCTCCTCCCATTTCCAGGGAAACATACAACTCATTTCCCTCTCATTGCCACCAAAATGCTGCTTTTTGGTTCAACTGGCAAAGATGGTGTTTCTTTGTTCATCTCTGTTGGCGTTTAGGAATTGGATTCTCAATTATGGGCTGCCAACACAAGCCAGTGCTCTGGATTGCCTTCTGCCCTGTCTCAAATCTCTCCTGCGCCATGTTCCCCACACAATGATGTCACAAAAGCCCTGAGTATATTCCGCAGCCTCCCCCTTTCCAGGGCAGTGGGGATCAGGCCATGGCATAAGAAGGGGTGTAAGGGACAGGAACTATTTGATGTCTCGAGACATTTTGGAACACCTGTGTGTGGTAGGGCTGGGCCAAGCCTATTTTTTAGTGACACAAGACCCTGTGTGTCAGTCAGTCTGTCAGCCATGGCACACTGGGGAAAGTGTGAAGCTCTGAAAATCTCAGCTCCTGAGTGGCCAAGGAACCAGGAGTCCCACCTTTGGAGCAGACTCGTGGTGGCCCAAGGGCTTAAAAAGCAGATCAAGAAGTGACCAAATGTCAGACCCTGTGTTCTCTTGCAGTGTCTGTCCCATCCATGCTGTTGCAGAATTCCAGAATATGGAAACTTTCTTGGTTTCAAACCGAGTTGTGTGCCAGGGAAAGAGGGAATCTTCCTGATTTGCAAAGAGGATCTGTCACTCTAATTGTTATAGGTCTGAAAATTATGGGACTTCCAGGTAAAAATTTAAGAGCATGTATAAAAGTCCATTGCTAGGAAATTTATAGTACAGAACGGAACAGAACAAGCAGTAACAAAACAACAGTAACTTCCAGTAAGCTCAGAACTGTGTTTGTTCATCTTGGGTGCAGTAATGGCAATGGCCAGCAGGGGCCGCTGCAAAGAGCACTTCCGGCTAGCAGGGGGCGCTGCAGGGAGCACTCCCGCCCAGCAGGGGGCGCTGCAGGGAGCACTCCCACCCAGCAGGGGGCGCTGCAGGGAGCACTCCCGCCCAGCAGGGGGCGCCCTGGTGCCAGCTCCAACCCCTCAGGGGCCATGGCGGCCTCGGGCAGGAGGGACGAGCCCAAATCGCTCCTTTGGCAAATTCACACTTTGCACCAATCGGTCCCAGCACCGGCAGCACCCGGGCAGAACAGACGAAGGCAGCAGCTTGGATCCTAATGCCCGGTGGCAGCGGAGCAGTGTCCCAGCCCAGGCACACACCCTGCACAACACCCGCCACCGCTCTCCCTGATGGGAACGCAAGGAAGGCAGCACCCAACCCCAGGCAGGTCTCAGGCCCACAGCAGCACCTCTCATGCCTTTCCACCACAATTCCTGAAAACCCTCTGCCTCTCACTACCTTTTCCTCCTTCAGCCCTGGCACAGCAGCTCTGGGAATGTTGAATTCCCCTGGCATGTTGAGGAAAGCAGGTGCTCCTTGCTGACCCTGCCAGGGCTCCTCAGGTGCTCCAGAGCACATTTGGAGCTGCTGCTCTTCCTGGGCCACTGCTGGTCTCGACACAGTAGCCACGGAGGGAGGAGAGGGAGCAGCAGAGCCTTAATGAGCTGTTGTAATTATGGCTGGGGTTCCTAAAGGTCACCTGTGCTGCTGAACCATCCCTGTGCACAAACACATCTCTGCTGCCTCTGCCGGGGGTTTTGGGCTACTATGACAGCACTGGACACATTTTGGGGCTCAGATGCCTCCAGCTCAGCCCACAAGAAGCTTTTTTGGATGCTGGGAAAGTTTCCTGGAACTTTTCACCTTGGCCACTGCACAGGGATGGGCATTGGCCAGCCCTGCTCTGGCCAGCCCCAGGTGGCAGCCAGGACCTGAGGCTCCCCTGCCCCCTTAGCTTTGATTCTCGCAGCTTTTGAGCTGCTGCAAAGGTGAGAATTCTTTCTGTGGCCAAAAAAGGCCTGCCTGTGGTTTGCTCAGCCCTGCAAGAAGCACAAAAGCCACTGTGAGCCCAAGCAGTGGCTCTGCGAGGGCCTTTGATGGTTTTCAGAGCAGGGCTGGCTGGAACCCCCCCTGCAGGGGCAGCTGTGAGGGAACCAGTCCGGAAATGCAGCAATTGATCATTTGGTGCCTGTCCCCAAGGCACTGAGAGACCCCAGGAACTGCTGCAAATCCTGCAAGGATCTGCTCAACAACCTGACCGGGACTCTCCTAAGTCTAAGCTGAGCAGGCAGAGTTGAACACCCAGAAACTATTTCTCCCAGGTTAATTCAAAAGCTGTGTTTTATGTCCAATAAGAGGCACAGGGTTTTATGTCCAATAATAGGGATCCTGTGTCCCATGGCAATGGGGGAGGAATGGGTAGACCCTGGAGGAACTGGGAGCACTGGAATGGGAAGCTCTGGGCAGCCCCACATAGGAACTCTTCATTCGTGGCCATCTCCTGGGCAGAGTGGGCAGCCATGAGAACCCAGGGGGAGGGAACACATAGGGCAGGGATCTCTAGTTCCCCCAGTGCCATGCATGCCCCGAGTGTCACAGCACATTCCCGTAGATATCCCCGCATTCCCGCAGTCTCCCATGGGTTGCTGGCAGCTCTGCGTAGGTCACCTGGGGATCCTGGAGTGTGGTGGCACGGGGGGACACTGTGAGAGACACTGGCTGTGGCATCTGGGCTGGGGGACACTCATGGGTGACGTGTCCCTCTGTGTGTGTCCCAGCCCAGACTCACCCCCCATCTGCTTGGTGCTCACGACATGGGTGTACAGCACCTCCCCCTCCTCTGGGGAACCCGGGGGCTCCGGGGGGTCCCTGAGGAAATAAAGGGGATGTGTGGGAGGGAATGAGAGGGCTTGGGGGTTGGGGTCCAAGGCCAGAGTGTGGTTTGAGCCTTCCACTCACCTTTCCTGCTGCTTCCTGGCACCTGCAATGGAAAGAGGGGAGGGGTAACTGTGGGGTCCCCAGGGCCCTGACCCCTCTCAGGAATCCTGAAACCCCTCTGCACCCTCAATTTCCTCCAGGACCCCATAGCATCCCTGCTGCCTCCCAGAACTCCTGAACCACCCCAGTGCTCTGTGCCACCAGAATCTCAAGCCTGTTAGAAAGGATAAACCTCTAAATTCTACCCAGGGTCACTGTAAGAACCCACAAAATCCCTCTAAGGCCTTCCAACACCCCCACAAACCCTTTAGTACCCTGGGAAATACTCTGAGTTCTTAAGTCACAGGCTGTGGGTGCCGCTCCATCAGCCCCACATTTCTGTGGCCCCCAGCTCCCTCGGGGCCCCCATTGTCCCCACTGTCACCCACCCATGTTGTTCCACCTGTGCCAGCCAACAGCTCCACCCATGAGCAGGAGCAGGAAGAGGGACCCGCCAAGGCCTGCCACCACTGCTGGGGACACAAGGGACACATCAGGGTCACCTGTCACTGCAGGCCTCCTGCAATCCCAACGACCCCTGAGTTCCCCACCTGTGTTCCAGTGGTGTCCAGTGGTTCCCTGTGGTGTCACCTCCAGGGCCAGCTCTGGGCTGAGTGCCCGGAACACGCGGTGCCCGTCCTGTCCCAGCTGGTTGGTGGCCATGCACTGGTAGGTGCCGGAATGTCCCACATCAACGGCCCCAAGCTCCAGGAGGGGACCCTTGGCCACTTTGTGCCCATTGTGCAGCCAGGTGAAGGTGACAGGGGCTGAGCCCACGTGCACCGAGCAGCGCAGGGTCACGGGGTCACCTGGGCACACCTGGAGTGCTGGGGGACCGGGGGTGATGGTGGCATTGGCCACAGGCACTGTGGGGACACAGACAGGGCTGGCACCAGGTGAGGCAGGGATGGGAATGCTGTGGGTGGTGTCACCTCAGTCTGGGGGCCCACTCACCCAGGACAGTGACATTCAGGGGGACACTCTCAGCCACGCTGTTCCCGTCGCTGACCCGACACTGGTAGTGGCCGCTGTCATTTTCCCCAACATGCCTCAGCTCCAGGTCTGGTCCTGTGCTTAGAGGTGTCCCCGAGCCCCCCCGGTGCCAGGAGAAGGACAGGGGACCTGTCCCCATGGCCACCATGCAGCTCAGGACCAGGCGATCCCCAAGTGCCACCTGTCCCCCGGGGGGCTGCACCGACAGGGACACCCCTGTGGGCGGGACCCCTGCAGGGGGACACAGGAAGTGTTGGGGACATGGGAGGAGTGGAAGACAGCAGGGAGGAATGAGGGACTCAGGGAGGGTGAGGATCAGAGAGGGGGTTGGGGTATCTCAGAGAGGTAGAAAGGGGCGAATTGGGGCGGATGCTTGGAAAGGGAAGGAAGGAGCCCCAAGGAAGAATGGGACATTCAGAGAGGGGACATAAGGACAGGATTGAAAGGAACTACAGGAAACATTTTGGGGACCCAGACAGAGATGGCGGGCCCAAGGACAATGGAGGGACATCAGACAGGGAGAGGGACACCAAGGGAGAGCTGTGGGGACCTGGTGGCAGATGCAGGAACAAGCGAGGGTGATGGGAGGATCCAGGGAGAGAGCTGGGAAGGCAGGGCAGCACACAGAGGGTTGAGCAGGGATGGGAGAGCTGGGGGGGCTGTGGGGGCTCCCCGTGCCCATCCTGGCACTCACTGCGCACTGTGACGCCGAGCCGGGCGCTGCTCTTCCGCACGGCCCCCCCCTCGGAGCGCACTTCGCAGCTGTAATTCCCTGAGTGGGAGACACCCACGGCGGGCACCAGGAGCTGTGGGGACCCCTGCGGGCCCCCCACCAACTGCCCGTCCCGGTAGAAGCTGTACAGGAGGGGGGCTGGGGGCCGCAGGGGGCTGGGGGTGCTGAGGCAGCTGAGATTGAGGGGGAACCCCTCGGGGAGCTCAGGGGGACCCTCCAGCACCAAGACAGGCTTGAGCTCTGGGAATGAGATGAGGGTGGAAACTGTGACTCTGAGTCCACTGAGAAGTGGCTTTGGGGGTGTCAGGATATTGGGGTTCCAGCTGTGGGTGTGCTCACCGTGCACCGTCACTGTCACCGGTGCTGACTCTGACATTCCTAAGGCCATCCAGCCCCTGCAGCTGTAGTGGCCGCTGTTCTTCAGAGGCAGGGAAGACAGGGACAGCTCAGTGTTCACTAAGGTCCGCCCCAGAACCTTCTTATTCTTGTAAAATCGCACATTGGTGACAAGCTTTTCCTTCCGTCCCCGGCAGCGCAGTGTCACTGTGTCCCCCTTCAGCAGTGCACGTGCTGGCACCTGCAGCACCAGCGGGTCTGTGGGACAGGAGGGTCCCATCACACTGAGGAGCCCAAGACAGGTCCAAAGTGGGTGGCCATGGCACCGGGGATATCTAGGTGAAGTGTCCACTGCTCAGGAGGGTCCCAGAGACACGAAGAGCAGCCCCGTAACACAGCTGTTCCCAAGGGGGTCCCACCACACTGGGGTGCTCTGGGATGTCCCTGTTTGCAGGGGACAGGCTCTCGCCACACAAGGGGTGTGAGGCCGCCCATGGATTGGAGCCCACCCAGACCAATCAGGGAACCACCCTGAGCATTTCAGATCCCCCCTCACCATCTGACACCATCATGGGTGGGCTGAGACCACTGCCAGGCTTGTCACACGTGTATGTTCCACTCTCGGTGACGGTGAAGCTGTCACGTCCCTCCTGCCCCCAGCGCCGCCCGTCCTTGTACCAGGTGGTGGCACCGGCGGTCCCCGAGCCCTGGCAGGTCAGTGTCACCTGGTCCCACAGCACTGCCGGCGTCCAGGGGGGCTCCACCAAGAGCTGGGTGCTCTGGGCACCTGCAGGTGACAGGGGACACCAGCCTGCCAGGGCCACCACGGGGCTGGGGACAGTGGGGCAGGGACTTGGCATCCCCCGAGGACTCACCAGCGAGTCTGAGGGTCTGGGCTGGAAGGGAGAAGGGACAGGGCTGTGTGGGGGTGGCCCTGCAGGGACAGCAGCATCTGGGGACCCTGTGAGGTGTCTATCCCCAAACTGTCCCCACAGGAACACTGGGATAGCAAGGAGGTTTTGAGGACACCATGGTCACCCTGGGCTGAGCAAGGACATGGGGACACTGTGGACACCCCATGTATACACAGGTCACCTCCCCCAGCCCTACAGCACCTGTCTCCAGGGCCCTGTGCCTGTGATCCCATTCCCATGGCACCTGTCCCCATGCTCCATCTGCATGTGATGTGGCCCTTGTCCTTGTTCCTGCATGGCTGTCTTGCTGTCCCCACAGCTGCCCCAGCCCCAAGGTTACTTTTTGTCACATACTTGTTTCCATATCTCTACCCCGGTGTTCCCGTCTCCACATCCCAGTTCCCCTGTTCCTGTCTCCCTGTTCCTGTCCCCATGGCCATCCCATAACTCTGGTCACACTGGGGTCCGTGCCCATATCCTGGCTCTGATGGCCTTGGGGATCTCAGGGGACCCCACAGCCTCCCTGTGCCCCTTCCCCACCGCTCTCTGCCTCACCAGGGCCCATCCCCAGGGTGTCAGGCCTGTGCCCGGGGCACTCACCCCACAGGAGCAGCGCCACCTTCCCGGCCATCCCGGTGTCCCCGGCCATGGGCACTGGCCGTCACTCGCTGCTGGGGCCACCTGTCCCCTGGCTGGCGGCTCTTGGGATGAAGGGACAGGAAGTGAGGTCACATCTCGTACTCATGTGTAGGTGGCCCTTGGTGGGGGCAGGGTGGGGACAGGATGCTGGCAGAGTGAGAACATGGTGGGACATGGGGGTGACGGTGGGACATGGTGAGGACAGGATGTTGCTGGAATTTGCAGGCTGAGGTGTTAGAGGGAACCAGGGATGGGTGTCCAGGGCATTGGGTTGCCAGGGATGGGGGTCCTATGGGTTGGGTGAATTCAAAGTCAGGGATGAGAGTCCCAGTACAACGCGGCCTCCAGGGATTTCTCATTGTGGGTTGGATGCCAGGGATGTGGTTCCAGGGATTTCAGGGTCCTGGGGAAATCATGGTGCCTAAGGGAATGGGGGTCCAAGGGTCTTGGACTACAGGGAAAAGGCTCCTTGTGTACGGAGATCATGGGCAATGTCAGTCCAGGGATGTGGATCACAGGGAAGGGGGAACATAAGGAATAGGGACCCCATAATAGGTTTCACAGAGAAGAGGGGGTGCCAGGGATGGGCACTGGCTGGGCAGTCCTGTGGGTCAGAATTTCTTCCCTGGGTGCTCAGATTTTGGGGTGACTCAGGGTCTCATGATGTCCCCCTGGGGTGCTCCTTTGCTGGGGAAGCATAACTTTGGGGTCCTGAGTAATTCTTTTTCTGTGCCCTCCCCTGTCCTTGACTTTTTCCTCTCTACATTTCTCTTTTTTCCTCCTTTTCCTTACTTTTGTGCCGCGCCCCCTCACGCCCAGTTCCTGGCTCAGAAATCATGGAGAGCACCTTGGCAAGGAACAGCATGAGGGGACCCCAGGGAGGGAGAAAAAAGAGAAAAGGGTCTGCAGGGAGGGGTGGGGAGGCTCTGGGGGATGGGGGTGTTCAGCTGTGCCCCCCCAACACTTTCACTTTCTCTGTTCTGCAGCAGAAGGAGGAGGCTCTTTGTGCTGAGAGTCACACAGGGTGGGTTTTGTCCTGGGGGCACATCCAGGGGGTCCTGCCTGAGGGGATCCTGTTCTGGGGGTGACACGTTCTGGGTGGATTTTGTCCCAGTGGTGACACATCCCAGCAGGGGAGATCCTGTCCTGAGGGTGGCAGTTCTGGGCAGGGTCCCTGGACACATTCCCTGAGCAAGTGCCTGTCCAGGGTAGGGCACATCCTGGAGACCCCTGTCCTGGGCAGGGGGGCCCTGCCATCCCCTTCTGTCCTCAGTGGGGCACTGTGACCTCAGTGACCTCTGGGGTGTCCCAAGTCGGGGTGTGACCCACCCACTCTACAGCCCCTCATTGGCTGCCCCCGCCCATCTGGGAGCCTCAATCCCCATTTCGGAACCCTCATAGGTGCAACACCTGGGCCCCATTGCACAGCCCACCACGATCATTCTGTGGGTGAAAAATCCCAGCACAGCTGAATGGGGCTAAGAGACATGGGCTAGTGTCAGTCAGGGAGGGCACAGACACCCCAAAAACACCCAAATCCCACCCCACACCCAAAACCCCTGCAGGGCCTCAGTGCTGGCAACCAGGAGATGGATGAGACCCTCACCATGAAACATTTGTGAAGCTCTTAGGGGGCCTCCCTCTCTTTTTCTCCTGCTCCCCATAATCTCCCCACGGGGTTTCTGTCCTGGGGGGTTGGGACTCTTTGGGTTTATTGGGTTTGGGGAGAAATCCTGCTCCAGACTTCTCCAATCTCACTCCTCCCCTGCAGGATCTCAGCCAGCAAGAGCAGCTGGGGAATGGAGCCCCAGGCTGGAAGGAGCTCCCAAACTCCTGCTCCTTGAAGCCAGTGGCCACCCAAGTGTGGGGCCAGCCATGGCCCAGCCCCAGTGCCCAGGGATGGGCATTGGCCAGCCCTGCTCTGGCCAGCCCCAGGTGGCAGCCAGGACCTGAGGCTCCCCTGCCCCCTTGGCTTTGATTCTCGCAGCTTTTGAGCTGCTGCAAAGGTGAGAATTCTTTCTGTGGCCAAAAAAGGCCTGCCTGTGGTTTGCTCAGCCCTGCAAGAAGCACAAAAGCCAGTGTGAGCCCAAGCAGTGGCTCTGTGAGGCCTTTTGATGGTTTTCAGAGCAGGGCTGGCTGGAACCTCCCCCTGCAGGGGCAGCTGTGAGGGAACCAGTCCGGAAATGCAGCAATTGATCATTTGGTGCCTGTCCCCAAGGCACTGAGAGACCTCCAGAACAGCTGCAAATCCCTCAAGGATCTGCCCAACAAGCTGACCAGCTCCCTCCTCCTCCTTCCTGCCTTGCCATGGTTGGCAGTGGCTGGATGCCCCCATAGCCACTGTTCTCTCTGCCCTCTGCAGCTGAAAAGGGAGACAAAATTGTAGAAAGGATTCCTGGGTTGAGACAAGGACCAAGAGAGATTGCTCATCAAATCCTGCCACGGGAGAAACAGGCTCACTATCAGAGGTTTAAATTGAATTTTTTGCTGTCAAAATCACAATGGGATAAGGAGAAGTCACATAAACCCTTCCAAACACCTTCTCCTGAGAACAAACTCCTTCCCAGGCTCTGCCTTCTCCCTCCATCGGCACAAGGAGTTGGGAATGGGTTCGCAGGCAGTTCAGCACAGGACTTTTCTGCCGCTGCTCAGCCAAGGTGGGGTCCCTGCCTTCCAGGGAGACCCATCTTCAGGGACTTCTCCAGCATGAGTCCTTCCCATAGGATGCAGTCCTGTCCCAAGTGCTCTAGCAGGGGCTTCCCATGGGCTCACAGCCCCCTCGGGCACCCCCTGCTCTGCCAGGGCCTCCTGCAGGGCTGCAGGGGGGGTCTCTGATCCCCAGGGACCCCCACGGGCTGCCAGGGAATCTCTGGAGCCCCTCGTGACCCTCCTTCCTTCCTGCAGGGCTGTTCCTCTCACAGCCTCGGGCTCCTCTTTGCTGCAGCAATTCCATCTCTGCCATCCCTTGGATTTGCCCTTCCCAGCTTCTGGAGCTTCCACACGCACCCCCCTGCCCTCTATCCCATATCTGCTCCAGGACATCCCGTGAGTCCCGGGAGCTGCTGGGGGAGCTGCCTGGCAATAGTCACTCCCGACATGTCACGACAGTGGCTTCAGGCACGCTGTCACAATGGGCTCAGACACATCCCAGCTGTCGGTTCCATCACATTGTGACAGTCTCAGGGACATTGTCACACCTCCCACACTGCATGACAGTGCCGGCACTGGCAGTGCCATGGCAGCCACGGCTGCCGGCACAGGGTCCTGGTCCCTCCGTGCTGGGGGCTTCTCCCCCTCTGTCGGCAGCTTCACCCACCGGGATTCCCGTCCATCATTTCCAGGGTCTCATCCCAGGGGTTCTCAGCTGGGATCTCCCTCTGACCCCCAACCCCTCTGGCCCCTTCTGTCCTGCCCCCGAGGGTCCAGGGCTCCTCCCAGGATCAGTCAGTGTTCAGGGAGAGATCCCTCACATCAACCTTTCCCAAACAGCACTAACACCTGCAGCCCAATTGGGACTCTTCAGGATGTGCCTAAAAATCCTAAGGGATCACCACTCTCCATCACATACAAACCACACACCACCAGAATCATCACCAAGGACCCAATCTGGGACCTTGTGTAAGATGGTGCCCGAATCCTGAGGGGTTTTGGGGAATTGGTGTCAGTGCAACATCCCAGAATCTCTGGAGATCAGGGATTGGCAGGGTGCCCTGGCCACCTCTGGGAATCCTTCCCCCTGCATCCCAGTCTGGTGCCACTTTCACCACACTTTCCCTTCCTGCCTTGCCCCAAAACCAGAGAACCAGGTCCCCAAAGCTTCTCCAGTGCTTCCTGCATTGCTCTGGGCTGGCTTGGTGGCCAAGTGGGCAGCTCAAGCAGCCCAGGTAACACTGGTAGCTGTTGGGGTCTTTTTGCCACTGAGCTCCTTCCCTGTGCTCCCCAGCATTTCTCAGGAGAAGCCTCAACCATGTCTCATCATTGGAGAAAAGGAATATGAGAGGATCAAGGAATCAGCTTGAGTCCCTGCTATTGTGGAGCACTGGGACAGGCTGAAGACCTTGGAAGCCAGACAAGATGCTAGTTTTATGGGCATCTCCCCTCCTGCTTCCGCTTTTTCCTGCTCAGCAACTGGGTTTGAAGGGTTTGAAGGCTTCAACAACGGGGTCCTCTTTGTCCCTCATGTTTTGGGGTACAGGGGAGGCTGCAAGCCTCGGAGCTGGGCAGCATCCCTGAAATTGGGACCAGCACTCACAGGCTTCCAAGGGTACAGGGTGTCAGCCCAGAACTGTGGGAAGGGGTGCCCATGGCCATGCCAGGTCTCCAGTAGCCCGTCATGTCCCCACTCTGTGCCGGGAATGTGGCACCTGAAGTGTGACCCCTGCGAGCCCTCGGGAAGGTGTCCAGGACTGGGCAGCACTCTCTGTCTCCGCAGGAAGCCCTGAAAAAGGCCCAGATGGAGAAGCAGAGAAAGGCAAAACTGGAGGATGAGAGAGACCATCGGAGACATGTGGAGGAGGAGGAGCAGCAGGAGGAGCAGAAGCTGCTGCAGCGGGTGAAGAGGATGAGGCTGGAGCAGGAGGAAGAGATGCAGGAACTGAACATGGTAGGGCCAGCACTCCCTGATGTCACCTGGCCCTGCCTGAGCCTCCCCTGCTCCTCGTGCTCCCAGCTCTTCCTCTCCTTCCCTTGCCCTCCCTGCTCCTGGGTCCCAGTGCAGCTTTGAGCCACATTCACCTCTTGTCCCCACAGCTGTTCCTCAGTTCCAAGTACAACATGATACCAGATAAGCAACTGTCGCTGTTTGCTATGAGTGGCAAATAAGAGCAACACACTTCTTGGGTGGAAGGAAAAAAGCAGTTTATTAAAACTCGACTTATTTTTATAGGATTATTTCTGAATCTCAAAGGGGACACCTGTTCATTGAGCAATAGGAGAAAACATCCCATGTCACGTACATCCTGCACTGTCCCATGGTCAACACCAGGTGCTAATCTTCTGTTTATTAATTCCTTTCTATTTGCAAGAAAGCTATCACCCTGGGAAAAAATCTGACTGGAGCTGAGAAAGTGTCACAGCTTGAGAAAGAGACTCAGAACCTGAGAAAAAGCCTGGTTGAAATTTGCCTAGTCCTTCAGCAGTGCTCACAAGTCCCCCTTTTAGATTAAAAAGAGAAAGTAAGAGAAGTGTTTATAGCCCCCTGCAGGGCCCTTTGCAAAGAACAAACACAACTCAGGAGACCTGAGGACACCTGAAGTGCCCAAGGAAATCTTCACACCTGGTGGGTTTTTTTCTGCAAAACTAATTCTAATACAATAACAAAAAGCCACCATCATTCACCAGACTTATCATTTCTAATACATTTCAGAACACCCATCTAATATCTCAATGACTTAAAACTGTTCCAAGGGAACAGATGAATGCTCATCCTCTGCTTGTAGAGGGACCATCTGGCTGGTGATGGGCATGTTGGTCAGCATTTGAAGGCTGTGCCTCGGCTGCATTCTGTCTCTGATGTCGCAGGTCAGGACACACCTTGCAGGCAGCCAGTGTACCCCGGAATCTGTTGAGACACAAGCGTACCTGCGACCCCAAATTATGTGTTCATGTGTGCCTTCCCAATTGTTTGTGGTCAAGTCCCGCATAAAGACCTTTGCTTGAGACAGGCGTGTCTCATATGCAGCCTGTAAGGAAGTGAAATGATTCACAGTAACAGGATTATTGGAATCTTATGGCACAGTAAGGTGATTGATGGTGTACAAAGCCTCTCGCAATCAGCTGTGTGGTGCTTCACCAGCCACTCCCCTTTTCTGTTTGTCAAGAACACGCTTTGACCAAATTCAAAGGTACCTGTCCTGGGTTGATGTTACAACGCTTTGTGTCCCCAAATCATGTGCTGTCCATGCTTGGAAGATTTGTTTAGACTAGTCTGCCTCCGGCACCCTCCTCCATCGGCTGGCAGCCACCCGCAGCTAGCTAGGGGCTGCTGCACCCCTCCCCACTCCCCCGGCCCCCTCTCTGGCTCTCCGCTTGGCTTGGCTGGCTTGGTAGCTGCTGCTGCTTGCTTGGCTGCCTCCCTTTCTCCCCCCACCTTGCTTGGCTTACCTGCTTTTTTTGCCTGTTTTTGCATCTTTTTCCCTTATTAGCTAGGAATACCACCTGAACTTGATTTCAGACCACCCAGAACCAAAAAAATCCCAGACTCTGCTCGTTCGTGACAAGAAATACGTGTTTTCTGCCCTCCTCGACACTGGAGATGTTTTGAGGCTGTAAATCTACACAGACAGGTGACAAATTCCTTTGGCATTTGTGGCTGGGGTTTTTTTCCTTGTGTTGGGGAGTGTTCTTTTTTTGTGTGTTTGCTAACTAAACAAGTTTTTTCCACTTTTCCTCGGAGGAAGTTCTTCCCGACCCCAGTAGTGGGAGGGGGGAGGAGTTTTGGGGGTTTGTTCCCTAGGGAGCTCCTTTGGGAGATTTTTCCCCTAATTTTGTCCTAAACCAGGACAAATACTATTGGCAGTCTAATGTCAGGGGCATGAGAAAGTGGAAAAAGCTTTATTATTTGTAACTGTGTATTGATATAGATTTATAATGTCTTTTGGGATGGAGGCTGGCATGTGGTTTCGGTTAGTAGGCTTTTTTGAGGTCTTAATACCTCTCTGGTTTCTGGGGTTATTTTCCTATCTGGAAATAGCTCCAGTACTGTTCCTTATTTGAAGTTTTTGTACTAGAGGGACAATGACCAAAATATTTGTCGGGCTGGGCTTGGTTGCAATGGCTTGTAAGAGGTTTATAAAGATGCTGGAATCAGTTCCAGGAATGTCTGGTACTGGTTCATGGCTATGGTTATGCACTCAGTTTGTCAGAGGAGAAGCAGGGGAGGAGGCTTTTCAGCCTTTGTTTTCCTTTGTCTCCTCTGAATTTTTTACATCTTTATTAGAAAATGTGCAGTTTTCCCTGAGTACTAAAGAGATCATCTTTCTGATGTGTAATTTAGTAAGCTTCCTTTACATAGTCTGCAGTTTATATAAAATAAGGGCTGAGATTTCTAGAAGTGCTGGTGTGACTCCTGATTTAAGAGCAAAGCAAAATGTGAGGGGTCCTGAATGGTATGGGAAATGGCAGGACCTGGGCCAAATTGTAAAGGAATTTTCTGATCCTATAGTTTGGGACTTTCCACACGAGCAAATTCAGAACCCGGCTGAGGTGGTAAAATATTTGAAAGAGAAGTGCCATGATAACCCTAAAGAAAAAAAGATTACTGCAGTGAGTTGGGCCCTGGTGTTTGCTTATCGTACCCTGTTAGATACTGTAGGGCCACAAACAGAGGAAAGGGAACAGGGAGATAAATTGGTTACTATCCATTACTCAGGTTGCAGTTAACACCCCAGGCTCGAGGACAGGGGCAAAATTAGACAGTAAGCTTCAACCAATGGCTGTTGCCACCAGTACAAGAAGTGGGAAGCACACGACTAGACAGACCGCCCAGTGGAGGATGACGATGATGATGATGATGCAGAAGGACCCTCAACGCCTCCTGAAATGAAACCGGGAGTCAAAGCAACTGGTGCAAGATCAGAGACCAATCTTGAGTCCTTTTCCTTGAAGGACCTTCGTGGTCTAAAGAAGGATTATAAGAGACGACCTGATGAGTCCATAATTAGTTGGCTGGGTCGGCTTTGGGATGGGGCAGGCGAGGCTACCATCCTGAATGGCACTGAGGTGAGACATCTGAGATCCCTGTCACATGATCCTGTCATCAATCAAGGGATGATGAGGGGGACTTGTCTGCAGGGTCCTGCAGTGCCTCGTGCTGCTCCCTTGCCAGAGGCACCACAGGCCAGGGGAGCCCATCTGAGCTAGTGTGTCTGGATGTGAGGCTCCCTGTCCTGGGCAATGAGGAGGGGCTGGAGGGGCTCTGCACGACTGACAGGATAGACTTTGGAGACTGTGTGGAGAAGCTGCCTTGTCTCCCCTGAGCCTCCTCTTCTCCAGGATAAAAGATCCCAGCTCCCTCAGTCACTCCTCACAGGACTTGTGTTCCATACCCCTCACCAGCCTTGTTGCCCTTCTCTGGATACAGTCCAGTTCCTCCATGTCTTTCCTTAATTGGGGGTCAAAACTGGACACAGCACTTGAGGTGCTGCCAAACCAGCGCTGAGCACAGGGAACGAATCACTGCCCTGGTCCTGCTGGTCACACCATTCCTGATCCATAGGAGTCCCAGGGGTTGGATGAGGGAAATGCTGGGAAGGGGCTGAGGACAAAGTGGGACTGATTGTCAGGCATGGAAGATCTTTATTTTCATATCTATTCTGATTGCATTAGAAAGTTTGGGTGTTCTATATCAATTGGACATTGTTGATATCAATCTAGAAATAGGAAAAGAAAACTTAAGAGGACAAAACACTTGTCCCAGCATTGTTTTTGATATCACTTTAAACAGACTTCCAAAATCTGTCTAATTATCCACAGAAGAACTGAAAACTTAAAATATTCCCAGGGGCTTTTCTTGTTTGGGTGTTTTGAACAAATGTTTATGAGTCCTTGTTACTGAGTTCCTGTACTGAAGAGCTCAAGAGAGAAGAGGCATCTGGAGTAACACAATTCATCAGCAGCCTCCAAGTGGCTGAGGATCCATCCTCATCAGAGCAGGAATGAACAGAAATGGTCACAGCTTTGTGGCTGCCCCAGCTCTGGGATGGGCCCTGGGCCTGGAGCAGGAGCAGCTCTGCAGAGCCCCAAGGCCGGGGCTGTTGTGCTGGCCTGGGCAGATGCGATGGCAGCAGGGGCTGCAGAGCTCTCAGCAGCTCAGGGTGAGGGGAGCAGGGCACACAGGGAGCCTCCTTTTGCCTTGGCCAAGCACCTTGCCCATGGCTGGAGCTGAGTGCTGTCTGAGCTGCAGCTGCTGCTGTGCCCTTGCCAGGGGCTGAGGCCGTGGGGCCACTGCCCAGAGCCCCCTGCCCTGAGCAGAGCTGTGGGGCCAGAGCTGGCTGGGCTGGGCTGGGGAGAGGCCCTTGGTGCTGCACAGAGCTCAGGGCAGCTGGCACAGCTTGCAGGGAGCTGGGCTGGCCTGAGAGAGCCTGCCAGAGACACCAGCAGTGTCCATCACAGCCTGGCTGACCCCAGTGTCACAAGGGTCTCCATGGTTCCACAGTGTAACAATGGACCTTTGGTTCCATGAGCCCTGCATTGTCACAATGGACATTTGCAGAGCTGGAACCCCTCTGCTCTGGAGCCAGGCTGAGAGAGCTGGAGCTGTTCAGCCTGGGCACAAGAAGGCTCAGGGAGACATTAGAGCCCATCCCAGCACCAAAATGGGCTTTGAGAGAGCTTGAGAGGGACTTTGGACAAAGGCCTGGAGTGATAGGACAAGGACGAATGGCCATGAGCTGAAGGAGGACAGGTTTAGATGAGACATTGGGAAGAAAACTTCCCAGTGAGGGCGGTGAGATCCTGGCACAGGTTACCCATAGAGGCTGCAGGCTCCCCACCTCTGGGCGTGTTCAAGGCTGGATGGAGCAATCTGGTCCAGTGGGAGCTGTCCCTGACTGTGGGAGGAGATTGGAACTGGATAATCTTTAGCATTCTAACCCAATCCATTCCATGACCCTAGATTTGCCCCTCCAAGCCCTCAGGTCAACATGTTCCTTTTGCAGCCGTTTACTGCAAATACAGGAACTGAATTGACTTTGCTCTAGATGTTGGCTGCAGCCTCCATCAGCTCCAGCTGAGCTTTGGCTGACCAAGAAACTGGGGTGAGTGCCCACGTGTGAAAGTGGCTGATGGAAGAATTTGGAGGGATGCTCAAAGCCCTGGGGCACCTTCTCAGAGTGGCCATGCCACCAAGGCCACAGACGAGCCTCCTCAGTCCTGCATTTACCTGTCTGAGGTCCTTGCCAGGGGACTGGCACAGCACCACACACCTGCTGGAACGTGTCCTGGCCCTGCGGAGTCACACAGCTCAGCTGACATGAGTGGGTTTTATCTCCTGGGAAATTCCCAGTCTAGCACAGCTTCTGCCCAGCTCTGCCCACCTCTCCTGCCCTCACCCCATCCCATCCCATCCCATCCCATCCCACCCCATCCCATCCCACCCCATCCCATCCCATCCCATCCCATCCCATCCCATCCCATCCCATCCCATCCCATCCCATCCCATCCCATCCCATCCCATCCCATCCCATCCCACCCCATCCCAGCTCAGCCCAGCTCAGCCCAGCCCAGCACAGCTCTGCCCAGCCCAGTCCTGCCCAGCCCAGCAGCCCATTCTGGGTGAGCCCCATGGCAGTGCCCACTCTGGGATGCTTCAGCACTGGGGGCACTCACCCCATAGCCCTGGCCCCTTGAAGGGCTCGGTAGCTGCTGAGGGGCAGAGAGGGAGGTCAGCCTCCACATCAGCCCCAGGGCTGGAGCTCTCCATGGCAGAGGAAATGGAGCTCAGTGACAGTGCAGAACTCCTGGTCCTGCTCCAGGAGATGGCCAGCACAGGCTGCCTCTGCCTGCTCAGTACCAGCCCCTCTCTCTCCCCAGGCCAGCATAGCAGCCCTGGGCAGGGACAGAGGTGCCTGGCCAGAGCTGGTGCAGCAGCAGCAGCTTCCTCTGCATTCCTCCCTGCAGGTTCAGAAACGCTCCCTTGCTCCTCTCCCTGGACATCCCTTTCCCCAGCTGAATTGTGTCCTGGCTGGCTGGGCTGGCTTGTCCTGCTGTCCCAGCCCCTGCCCCCTACAGGGCCCTGAGCTGGCATTGCTGCTCAGGACACACCAGGTTCTGCTTCTGTCCATGGCTGGGGCTGCAGGGAAGCAGCAGCTCCAGCGGGAAGGTTGCAGAAAGGCCCAGGGCACTGAGGCTGAAAGGGGCACCACAGGGTCCGCAAGTTCCCTGTGTGGGAGCTGAGCTTGTGACCCCTTGAGCCCTCCCAAGGGCTGGGGCTGCACCTCCAGCTCCAGAGGAGATGTGACAGTTGGAAACAGAAACAAATAATTCCTGCTGGATTCTTTATTGTGTTTGCTTATACAGGTGACCTGGATCCATATGCAGAAGAGATGCTTTGTGTGAGATAACACTGCTAGAATGATATGAATAGCATTTTTTATCTGAAAATAGCATTTCATGCATAATACACAGTGAGAGAAAAAAGACATATGATCAGAAGAATATTTGAGTTTTTCAGAAGATGAGAGACTCACTGATGTTCCAGTAGTCAAACCTGCTCACATACTTTCCCCATGGCTTCCCTGAGATGAGGGGTGACCACCAGAGGCCAAGGCGAGCCAGAGTTCTCTATTTTGTGCTGGCACTTTCTGTCTGGGCAAGTCCTTGCATATAGGGAATTATTTTGGGACAGTATCAATTTTGGCCATAGGAATCTGGTTAGATGGATGGTTCTTTTCCCAAGTGTTATGGGCTGATGTTTAGACTAGCTCCTCTCCTTGCTTCCCCCGTGCAGCTGCCGGTCCCTCCCTCGGATGGTTTTATCTAGGCTGGTGTTTTCCGGCTCTCTCTCTCTTGCTGTGCTTCGGTTGTGGGCTGTGTCTTGCTCTCTGCCGTCTGCTCAGCTGTGACCCCCTCCCCTGGCTGCTTTGGCCGTTTTTTCCCTTTTCCCCCAGCTGTTTTGTCTGTGCCCCCGTGTTGGCTTGTCTTGGGTTTGCTTTTGCTTGTCTTGGGCTCGCTTTAGCTTGTCTTGGGCTTGCTTTGGGCCTGCTCCCGGCTGCCCCTCCCCCTCTCTCCCTTCTCCCTGCTCCAGGGATTTGCACCGACTCCGGAGGACAAGGATCTGGACTTCGGGGGCCGCTGCTGGAGGTCGGCTTGGGAGGCTCTGCCACTCTCCCCGGCGAGGACCGGCTGGGTTCGTCTCATCTGGGTTTGGGTTGGGGGAGTGTTTCTTTTGTATTTTTGTTAATAAAAAAGTTTTTTCCATTTTCACCACAAGAACAATTCTTTCTGAGCTCATTGAAGGAAGGAATTGTAAAAAAAGAAAAGGGGGGGGGGGCCCCTTTGGAGCTCTTTTTCCCCAAATTTGTCCTAAACTTGGACACCAAGGAAGGAAAGCTGGGGGCAAGTTCTCCAACACTTGATGAGAGGCAGCCCTTGACATGCCAAGGCCAGCTGGACCTGTCAGGTGGCCCCCAGGAGGCTAAACCAGCCAGATCTGTTCCATGTCCCCTTGGTTCAATGGGGCCCCACAGTGTCACAATGGTCTCCATGATTTCATGGGGCCTTGCAGTGCCTCAAAGGTCTCCAAGGATCCACGGTGCCCTGCAGGATCACAACGGCCCTTTGGCTGAATCAGGTGCTCACATTGTCACAATGATCTCCAGAGGAAAGAAACAGCTGAGCCTCAATGTTTCAGGGGCAGATGAGGGAAAGTCACCAGAGGCCAAGGACTGCCAGACTTGATGGCATTTGTAGATTTTGTCTGGGAGTAATCCCCAGACACATGGAATTTTAGAGGTGGAATACCTATTTCATACATGGACATCTGGAGGAAAAGGGTAGTTCTTTCCCATAGGAAGGAAACACAGAACAACAGTGTTTCAGGGGTAGATGGAAGGCGGCCATCACAGACCAAGGCCAGCCAGACCTCTCTGTTCTGGAAGCTTTTGTTGGAAAACAATTCTTCAATATATGGAATTTCAGAGGTGGAATCCTAATTTAGACCATTTCTGCATTGATAAGAGAGACAGTTTTTTCCATAGGAAGAAAAACAGAGGCCAAGTGTTTCAAAGGCAGATGAGAGGTGGTTCCTGGAAGCTCAAGAAAGAAAGAACTGTTTTTACTGGAAGCTTTTTTTACGAGGAATCTTTGGATATACTGAATTTGGGAGGAGGAATCTCAGTTTTGACCATGGACACCTTGACAAGAAGGACACTTCATTTCCATTAGAAGGAAAGCACCAAGCCCCAGTGTTTGGAAACCAGGTGAGAGGAAGCCCCCAAGAGGGCAAGGGAAGCCAGACCAGTCTGCCCTGTCAGTTTTCACTTGGGAGCAATCTTTGGATGTATAAAGTTTTGGAGGTGGAATCCAAATTTCAGATAGTCAGATGGATGGTTTTTCCATAGGAAAGAAAAGTGCAAAACCCAACTGTTTTGGAAGAAGATGAGAGGTGCTCACCCATTGGCCTAGCCAGCCAGATCTGTCTCTCTGGAACCTTTCGTCTCGGGGCTATCCTTGGACATAGGGATTTTTGGATTTGGAACCTCAGTTTTTGTTGTGGTTGCCTGGAAAGGCACAAGATTTCTTTTCGTTAGGAGTCAAAGCAGAGAGCGCCAGGCATTGCATATAGGGAATTCTGGAGGTGGATTCCCAGTTTTGGCCACAGGTGGCTGGTCGAGATGGGAGGATTTTTTTCCATAAGAAAAGCACATCGTGCCAGTGTTTCAAAAGAAGGTGAGAAGTGGCCCCCAGGGAGTCAAGGCAGCCAGATCTGGCTGTCCTGGGAGACTTAATCTGGGAGCAATCTTTTCATGTAAGAAAATTTGCAGAAGGAATCCAAATTTTTTGCCATGGACCCCTGGAGGAGAAGGACAGTTCTCTCCAGGAAGGAGAGAAGGAGAACACAGAGCCCAAGTGCTTCAGGGGCAGATAAGCAGTGACCCTCGACATGTCAAAGTCAGACAGACCTGTCAAATGGCCCCCAGGAGGCCCAGCCAGCCAGACCTGTTCCTTGGTTTCATGGGGCCCCACAGCGTCACAATGTTCTCCTTGATTCCATGAGTCCCCACAGTGTCACAATATTCTCCTTGTCACAGTATTCTCCTTGCTTCTGTAGTGTTACCATGGCCTCTGGGCTCCACGTGGCCCTGTTGTGTCACAAGACTCCTTGGTTCTATGGGCCCACAGCTTAATCCTTGACCCTTGGTTCCATAAGAGTCCTGAGTTTCACAGTGGTTCCTCAGGTTCCCTAAGGCTCCAGAGTGTCACAATGATCGCTTTGGTTCCATGAGGTTCCATAATGTCTCCATGGTGTCCACAGATCCACACTGCCACCATGGCCCTTTGGTTCCATGTACTGTTGTCCTGGTTTGGGACAAAATTTGGGGAAAAACTCTCCCAAAGGAGACCCCCCAGAAAACAAAACCCCCAGAACTCCTCCCCATACTGGGTTCAGGAAAGAACTTCCTCCAAGGGAAAAGTGGAAAAAACTTGTTTATTTTATCAAACACACAAAAAGAAACACTCCCCAGCACCAAGGGAAAAAAATAACCAGCCACAGATGGCAAAGGAATTTGTCACCCATCTGAGTAGGTGTAACTCTCAGAGCGGCTCAGATGCTGGGGAGGGCAGGAACATGTATGTCTCTTTTCACGACCGAGTCTGGGATCTTCTTGATGTTTTCAGATCGGGTGATGTTTCCTAGCTAATAAGGAAAGAAAAAAAATGCAAAAAGGCAGCAAAAAAGCCAAGCGAAAGCAGGGAGGAAAGGGGGGGGGAAAGGGGAAAGCAGCCGAGTGAGCAGCAGCAACTACAAGCACCAAAAGCAGCAGAAGCCAGGGGCGGAACCAGCAGGGAGGAGCGCAACAGCCCCCAGCCAGCAGTGGCGGTTGAATGGGGGAGGGCGCCGGCAGACCACTAGCCAAAACAAACCTTCTACATGATTTGGGGATAACATCAACCCAGGACAACTGTCAACAATGGTCCCTTTGTTCCAATGAGGCCTTGGTGTGTCACAAAGGCCCCTTGGTTCCATGAGGTTCTGGACTGTCACAGTGGAGATTTGTTTCCATGAGGTTCTGTACTCAGCAATGGTCTCTCTAGTTCCAAATTGTTACAACACAGCTTTGGCTCCATGAGTTTCGTTGGTGTCACCATGGTCTCCTTGGTTCCATGAGGCATCCCAATGTCACAGTGCACCCATGGTTCCATGAGGTTCCTGCAGCAGGACTTCCCCTATAGCCCAGCAGAGTTCATTTCTGTGCATCAGCTGGGCCATCACTCAGGGCATCTTCCCCCTCTCAGGAATTGCTGAGATAACCCAGGCTGGACATCTGTCCTGTCCTGAGTTCTCTCTGGTGCCAGGCAGGTGGAATTCCCAGCTGACCATGAACATCTTGCCTTGAGAGCAGCTGAAGGGAGATAAGCCTGAATTTCTAAAGGAATTACACTTCACTTTCTTTACAAACCATAAAAGTGACACAGAACTTTCACAAAGCAGAAGTCTTCTGCATAGTCCCTGCAAATGGGCAGGGCTTCTCTCCCAAGTCTGGATGTATCTTGGTGGTTCCTTTTCTGGAAGATGAGTGAAAGGGCTCCATGTGCACTCCCTCATCAATTTGGTGGTTACGTTGACTTCTGATCTCTGCTATTTCTTCATTTGCTATAATCTAGGTAACTTTATTGTGCACTGTGTTTGTATCTACCTGCACTTCTTTGTTCATCCTGTGCAGTAAATAGTCCTTTTATAGTCTCTTATCTGTTAATCTTGAGTCCGTTCAATAAAAAATTCATTTTATAGTAGACCTTTTCTGCAATTTTAAGAATTTATGAGCAAGAGCAATTTGGGCTGCAGGTTGCCTGAAACAGAGCTACTGCCAGAAACCTGAGCATAAGGCAGGACTTGTCTGAGCTTTTACTCCATTCAAAACACATTTCATTTAAAATCAGATTTTAATTTAATTCCTTTAATTCCTTTCTTGTTTATAGACTGATATCAGAAATCTCCAGTTGATATTGATCCCAAGCACCTCCCAATGGAGTTTGAATAGATATGAAAATCAAGACCCTTTATGGCTGACAATGAATCACACTTTGTTCCTACCCCCTCTTCACCAATTCCCTCATCCAACCCCTGGCACTCAGAGCAGCCTTGTGCAAATCTGAGCTTCCTCCACTCCAGGCTGTGCCTGCAGCTTTCAGCTCCTTGGCACCAACTCCCACCTGCTTTCCATGCGGAAGGAGCTGCCCAAGACACAGAGGAATGTTCATTTATTGTCACCAAACAAAACCAAAGGCAGGCACAGATTCACGGAAAACAGAAGCCCAGCCCAAGGAGTGCTGGGGAATGGAGCCACATCCAGGGGTGTCCCCAGGGCTCAGGACTAGGGCCAGGGCAGTTCAGTCTCTTTCTTGCTGATCTGGACGAGGCCATCGAGGGCACCCTCAGTCAGATGCCTGGTGAGCCCAGGCTGGCTAGGAGTGTGGCTGTGCTACAGGGCAGGAAGCTCTGCAGAGGGATCTGCACAGGCTGGAGCTGTGGGCCCAGGACAATGGGATGAGGTTCCCCAAGGCCAAGGGCTGGCTCCTGCCCTGGGCTCACAACCACCCAAACCCCTGGCTGTGTCCTGCCCCTGATCCCCACAGCCTGTCCTGTTTCCTTCATCCCTGCAGTGCCAGGCACTTTCTGGGACAAAGGAGCTCTGCTGTGGGGATGGAGGGAGGTTCAAGGGCCACCCGTGCATTGGGCACCACAACTCATCAAGTTTGTGTCCTTTGGGCTCAGGAACTGCTGAGACTCAGAGGCACAGAAAGTTTCTCTTCATGGCCGACACAAAAATTATAACAATGATATAATTCAATAAACATCAAAATTCTTCTCTCAACTGTGTGCAATGTCAAAGCAGTATCTGATGCATCCACCATGCACAAGGTATTTCATTACAGGAATAGTTTTAAACAAAGACATTAGAAAGGGTGATTCTGTGACAGATATGAACACAATTAAGATGTTGACTGATGTGGAATGATTAGAGAAGAACTGGAAGAGGAAATTTGAGAAGAATGGGAAGGCCATAGAGCCAGCTGGTCTAGTGAAGAGATGTCCTTAGACACAGCCATTTAAACAGGAGAGGTGGAAACACCCAAATGAAGAGGGACATGAAACAATAGACATTATAATGGTAACACAGAGGGGAAGAGTATAATGGTAACACATGGTAGAGGTGAAGAGCAATGTTTCTTCTCCTGCCTCAGTACACTTCCAGGAAGTTTCTGTTCTTTCCTGGTGGGAAACCTTTGACATTTCTTAAAATGTCCTATCAACATCTGCTCCAGCCCATTCCAAAATTGGGAGTAGCACCATCCTGGTATCATCAGGGAGCTGAGTCTGGAAGGGACCTCAGCAATGTTTTAGTTTTGGTTCTTTGGGGGTCAAGAACTGGTGACACTCAGAGGCACAGAAAAGTTTTTCTTCATGGCCAACATAAAAAATTGTAAATATCATATAATTTTAAAAGCATCAAAACTCTTCTCTCAGCCATATGAGATGACCCAGCAGCATCTGATGTGCCCACTTATCCACAAGGGATATCCATACAGCAATATTTTTGGATACAGACGAAGGTAATAGTAAAAGACATAAGTGCAATTAAGATGTTGACTAATAAGTTATTTAATGTTCTGAAAGACGTGGCAACTCCCTAAAGCTCAAAGTGGGAAGATACTCAGTTGAGAGGCATTGGAATGCCCAGAGTGGAGGTAGAGGAGGAAATCTGGGAGCAATGGGAAGGCCATAGATCCAACTGGTCTAGTTAAGAGATGTCCATAGACATGGCCATTTAAATAGGAGAGGTGGAAACTCATGAATGAAGAAGGACATGAAAAACCTGAATATTGGTGACACAAACAGAGGGAAAGATCAATATTTCTTCTTCTGGCACTGTACAGTCGCAGGTAATTCCTGCTCTCTTGCATTAGGAAAACTTTGACATTTCTTAAAAGTACTCAAATGATGGAGCTAATCACCCCACAAGCTGCAGGTCGTGTACAGCCCTGGAGGTCTCCTGTCCCAAAAATACGTGCTTTTATCTATCAGCATTGTCCCAAGATCATCAGAGAGCTGAGTTGGAAGAGACCTCAGCAATTCAGCAGCCCAATCTGTAAGAAACAGCCCCAAAACAAGTGGTTCAAGGCTTGATGTGGTCTGAATTTGAAAATCCCAAAGGACAGGGATGGGGAAGCTCACTTCCAAGGAAAGGGGTATACCGATACTTACTGGTGTTAATAGACACCTTCTCAGGGTGGCCAGAAGCCTTTCCTACCAGAACTGCCAAAGCAGGAGAGGTCACCAAAGTACTGTTACAAGAAATGATACCACGCTTTGCAGTTCCAGCCACACTATCCTCAGACAGAGGGCTAAATTTCATTTCATTTCAAAGCGAATTAGCCACCTGTTTGGTATAGATTGGGAACTTCACACCCTCAGTCAAGTGCCCAGGTAGAAAAAGGTGAATCATTTGATTAAACAGCAAATTGCAAGATTAGGACAAGAAGCTCAATTACCTTGGCCCCAGGCTCTTCCATTAGCATTGTCATGGATTTGGACTAAACTGAGGGCAAAAGAGAAACTGAGTCCTTTTGAGATTCTCTATGGAAGGCCATATGGGCTACAACAGGGAACACTGGCCCAAGTAGGGGAAGAAACCCTACACAGATATATGGTGGCCCTGAACAAACAACTCAGAGAAATTGAGAAGCATGTGGCTGGAACTCAGAGTAGAGAACTAGATGGCCCAGTACATGACACACAACCTGGAGATTATGTGTATGTTAAGTCTTTTACAGAAAAGACTCTGGAGCCTCAGTGGGAAGGAGTGTTACAGGTGCTTCTCACCACTAATACTGCAATCAAGATTAAGGAACAGAAGGCTTGGATTCATCATATGCAAGTAAAGAAGACTCCAGAAGCTCCTTGGAAAGCAACACTGGGTGATAATGAACTGAATTTGAAATTTACTTGAGAAAGATTAATAGATTTTGGATAGAATGTTAGCCTGGAGAACTGTATTTCTCATGATTATGGTCATAACTGTGACCAAAATTAACGCAAAACCACATATATATAGTACAATTGGGAGATTTTTTTGCCATGGAAAAGCTTATGACGCTTACTCCCGTAGGATGTTATTACAAATGATGAAGGTTACCAATGCAACTGTCGGGGAAGGGAGAAATATTTGGGTTTGTGAATAAGCATTTGTTCAGGTTGTATTTCAGAAGTATCACCAGAATCCTATAAACGACTTTGAATTGATTCTGAATGTTGTGAGACCTGTTTGTCTACCTGTCCTGAGTTTAGACTTAAAATTGAAGGTGTGCAGTTAAGGGGTATATATTAGATTACAATATTACCCAGGATTGTGTTGAACCCCAAATAGATGAGACTGCAGAAAATCCACTGACCCAGAGACTGGAAGAAACCACAGTCACTCGAACCCAAACTACCTCAAGGAGAACAATTCAGCCAATAATTACCAAAATTGTACATTGTGCTATTAAGAGAGTAGGGACCCAAAGATGATTACTGAATCCAGAGTGGTCCCTGAAGTGAGTAGAAATGGAAATACAAGTAAATGCCTCTGCTATACAATAAGAATGTACCCCAATCCTTAACACTTCCTTTATGGATCAGACCACTTGGTTACAGAAACATGCTCCTGATATGCTCAGACAGAAAAGAGATCTTACTGGGATACTAGGGACAGGATTAGGAATCTTGAACACTATGGACTCAGAAGGGTTAATGAATAAATTGGCTGCAACTGGTAGCGACACAGATAAATTACAACAACCTCTACAACCTTCTCTACTAGCCTTAGGTACTAGACAGTGGAAATTTTCAAAAATATTATCGGAGTGGGAAAGTATAGAAGAACAAGACCACGGACTAATAGTGCATGCAATGGGAGCAGCTAATGAAAACATGTCCTTAGCCCTTGGATGTGTACAAGCACAATTATGGATGCGAGCCGTAGATGCCTCGATTGTTAGGGAAGATGGTAAAGGCACATTCCCTGCGGAGATTTGCAGAATAGTTTGGGATAATACTTCTGATTCAGAAAAAGAGCTCCAGTCATAGTGGGACCTAGTTAATTTCACTTATGATCCTGTAACAAGTATGGTAACTGCCTTTGTTCTAACTATACATAATTCATCAGTGAATCTGACACATCCAATAATTATCTTAGGATTGAACCATGAAGGAGCCATCCTATTCCCTTCTGAGCAAAGGAAATGGGCACAGAAGGCCAAAGGGAAATGGTAGACTATTAATATAGAGTCTTGTACATTGAGGAAACAATTGGGGTTTATATGTGAAGGAAGCATAAATAATGATTAAGATACCTGTCTGGATACAGAGAAAAGCATTTGCCACTTTGAAGTTCACTTGGCCAATCGGACAACCTTACTTGTGCACAGAGGCCAGGATTGTGTGTGTCTCAAAACACCATGCTCTACCATTCGGGTAGACAAATTAGCTATAAATGAAACCCAGTCCAATCTGTGTATTTGCAACTTTGTTAGAATTGAAGGTTGTGACTTTTCTTATCAAGCATCTGTGATATCGCACCAATATATAAAAGCAAATCTGACCAGTACAGGAAATATCGCCTGTACCTATCAGGATGAATTTGACTTTAGTCAAGCAGCTATGGAAGCATGAGGACTTAAAGGAGATTCTCAAAGAAATTAAGAATAAAGGGAGAAAGACTCTGATCACACTACACCACAACACAGAAACCATAAGAAGAGCTTTCAAAAGATTGGAAGTAGACACCTCTTACTGTTGGTGGGATGCACTCTTCGGATGGTCACCTTAAGGAACTGGAATACTCAACACATTTGTTCATCCAATTACTGTATTATTAATTTTAGTTGGTGTTAGTATGATTATGTCTATTAAAATGTTCATTTGGAATTGGAGGATATTGCAACGAGTAGCAATTCTAACTTCATTGATGAGAGCATTCAGTGCGGCTTTAAGAGACACCGTGCCTCAGTATGGGGATAAAGGACTTAGGTACTAGTAAAAGAACTTACTAATTTTATAGAAAAGGGGGGAATGAGCCATAATATTGGTACTATTATTTTATAGTTTTGAGAATTGCATGTTTAGGGAATGAGTTATGGGGTAGATATCTTGAAAAACTTAGGAGCTAGAGGTTAGGAATGTAACCCTTAAACATATATATCCTAGCAGGGGGATTAGAAGTTGACAAAGTCTGGTCATATAATATGCAGAACCAGCAAAATATACATATGGAAACAATAAGTGAAACTGATATACATTAGAAAATGCTTAGAGTTAGCCAAAAGAAACCCATCAATTATAAATTTTGACACTGAAGGCAATAAATGAATAAAGGGATTAACAAGTCAGATAGTCATGGTAACGAGGCAGAGGTAAATAGTTTAGAGTGAGGTAGATGATCCTTACTTCATCTCTTACAACCCTTCAAATCAAATTGAAGACCACTGCCCCAAAACCAAGGGGATACTACGCAGCTGCAATGAGTATGCAGCTAATTTTAATACTAAGTGGGGAAAGGGCGGTGACGGGTAATAAATGTGTATAAGTGTTTTTGAATATGCATGATTTTTGTGAATAAATGAAGGACTGAAAACTGCTGAGGGCACACACGTCTTTTGGAGACATCCCTCATGTTCGCCCAGCACTGAAATAAACATATCCTTTTGACTAAATTGGCTGAAAGGTATTTTCCTTGCTCTTCATGCTTCACAATGAATATCTCTGATGAGCACCCGCAGGTGTTGTGCACTCTGATGATACCAGGCACCACCCCACCTCAAATTCAACTCGGAGGTTTGGCAGCCTGGGGAGTGTGAATTGAGGCAAATTTCTGATCGGGGTTATTGAGGTGAAGGGCAGGAATTATCCTATGATGCCTTTACGGTGGTTGACTGATACCCCTGTTTGGTAGAACTAGTGGTCCATAGCAAAAATTAAGTTGATAGCCCTTCGTCAATTGGTTCAAATGCAGTGATGGAGAGCATGGGGGCAGTACAGCCTGGTATGCCTTTGCCCACCATGCTCCCTGCTGGATGGGACATTTTGGTCATTGACTTGAAGGATTGCTTTTTCACAATACCCTTGTGTCCTGAAGATAGGCCAAAATTTGTTTTTACAGTGCCTGCAGTGAACAATTCTGATCCAGGGCAGAGATATCAAAGGAAAGTTTTGCCACAGGGTTGTCATTGTAGCCCGACACACTGCAGCAGGCTGCAGCAAGGTCTTTCTACTCATCAGGTATACCAAGTAGATCCTTCCATTGATATCACTGTGTTTATCACCAATCTGGATTTACATCCTACAGGTATCACTGGCCAGAGGAATGAGACATGGTCTGACCCTTTGCACGTTCTGGAATGGGTTATTGTGCCACATCAGCTGCAAAAGACAGCAAGGATGGTGTTGGAATTGTTTGCCCGACTGATAATCAAATGCTGTCTATGATGCGTGCACTTCATAGCAGTGGACCCCGCAAGGATTGTATTTCCTGTGGAGCAGGAGTTCTTTGAAGGGGGCTTTGTTAACAGTGTTCCTTGCAAAGTGCACTGCAAGATTTTGCAGGACAGATTGCTTGTCATCTGCCCAGCCATAAGCTACTGCAAGTAGCAAAGACAGTTGTCTTTGAGACCCAAAAGTAGTCGGGTGCCAGTGCAAGGTTCTGCTGCTTTCACTGACAGGTCAGGCAAAATAGGGAAGGCCACTGTTACCTGGGAGGATGAGTCTGATTGGCAAATGCTGGAAGGCCATGTGTTGGAGTCAATGAGTTAGGGGACTCTCTGAATTCTTCAGAGAGAAGTCAGAGTGCAGGGATTGAATAAGTCTTAGAGTGAGTTCTGATATTTTTAGTGAGTAAAAGGTCTGGATTCCACAGCAGTAGCTTGTGTTCTGCTGAAGGTTGCAAAAACACTGATATCTTCAGTGGAGGCTCTAAGCCCACAGTTGTTGACAGGACTTAGACATAACAGCGTTACAGCAAGAATATTGCTTGCATTTCTTAGATAGATTCTATGTGTAGTGTTATAAATAACCTGGTGAGCTAAGAAACTAGAATTGTAATAGGTTAAAGAGTGGTGGTCTGAGTTTGCATCTTAGCTTGTTGGAAAAATGCTATATAACAGTATGTATTGGGAGAGGTGTTGCTTTTAGCCATTCTGGCTTCTTGTCATTTGCTTATTGCTACTGCTTTTGCCATTGCTTGCCATTGCTTTTGGTATTCCCTTTTGAGACTGATGTGGTTTGTAATAAGATGTGCTTTGTAATAAATAACCTTTTTAACTCTTAGCTGCTTTGCTTATTTGGAGGATTACCCAACAAGTAAGAGCCTAAGAGCTCAGAATAGGAACCTATAGAGCTCTGGGAGTTAGGTGCCTGTAGAGCACCTGGGGGTCAGAAAGAACCTCCACATCTGGAATCCACATGTTTGGCATCAGTATGTTCAGGGGTGCCACTGCCTCCACTGGCCTTTTGGATGATATGGGAATGGGTTTAGATCACTGTTCCATCCCTGCCCCTTAGGCACCTCACAGCAACTGCAAATCTCCAGGCACATCCCCACAAAGCCATTCTGCAGGATGTCAAAACCTGCTTTTCTCAAGCCCCTCATTTCTTCTGCTGCTGCCCTTCCCTCTTTCAGTTCCCCAGCAGCCTTTCAGCCCAGAAGCTGCTGAGCTCTCTGGATGCTCGCTGCTCTCCAGCTCCCACACCTCCATCATCTCAGGCTCACTGGCATCCAGGAAGTTCAGCAGAGCTCCCTGCCCTGCTGCTCTCTGGAAGGTCTCTGCCAGCCCAGGTTTCTCCAGGGCCCCCATGCCATGGCCAGGAAGGGGAGTGGAGGCACTGGGAGCAGATGCACCCATTTGCTTAGTATCCCACCATTTCTGGCACAGCTAAAGTGCCAAATAAGGACCTATTCAAACTCCAGTGAAAGGATCAGATCCCGTCAGGGATACATTGGACCCTTTCTCATCAAGGCTGACATCAAGTACACGAGCCTTTAATTGGACATTCTCTTTACCAAAGCTGTTGTTGACCTGCCTCCTCCTGCACCCCATGACAAACCCAAAACAACTGCAGGTGCTGGCCCTGCTGCAAAGGCAATAGTGTGGCTGGGCTCTGGGCTGTTCTCCCCATGGCCACCTCCCATCCCTTCCCTCTGGACAAAGCCATGCCAGGGCACACGGCTGCCCAGAAGCTGATGAAGTCTAGAAATAGCATCAGAGACAACTGTGCGGAAGGCCACAGAAGCTGAGACAATGTGCAACTGACTTTGCACGACTGCCTGTTCCAGCAAACACCTTTTTCCTTCCCAAGCAGACAGAATTGACTTAAAACACCACCAAGACATAGACATGGCTCACAGATACCTGTAGGTTACTGAATATAGGAGGATTGCTTAGCCAGATGGGACAACTTGAGCTGCTCTGACTGCTTGTTGGGGCAATAAGGCAGAGCAGGAGTCATGACAGACCCCAGAAACCATTGAAGGACCTCTCCTGCAATTGGTACATGATGAGGATGTGAAGTCTGCACTACAGTCCCATTGCAAAGACAGCATGAAGTGCAATGTCCAGCTGAGCTCTTCCTTGGCTCAGTTGCTTCTCTAGGCTCACACCACAGGATAAGCTCTCAGACTCCTTCTTATTGATGCTTTAAATTTTAGCTTTCACATTTCCCAGATTCTGTGCTGATTTGGTGTGGGACTCCGAACTTCATATTAAGTGTCAATAGGTTCTCTCCACAGTGGAGTTTAACCCAAAATTCCTTTTCCAGCATAAGAATGCAGGACAACTGATATCCACAAAGCATAAACCATGGCAAAGTGAAGGGAGTGGACCCAGATGATCGAACTTTGTGACCTAAAGCTGTAACTGGACAATTAACCTCAATATGTTGATGGACCAATACTTATAAAAGTGTAAAAACTTGTGAGCAGGGTCCATCTTGGATCCATCCTGGGTGTAGCCCTGTCCAGGCTCTTCTACTGCCCAAGGTGTCTCCTTTTAAGGCCTCTTAATAAATTAATAAACACCTAGTTTATTGTTTTAACTCTGTGAAGTGTCTGTTCCAGATCAGCCTCTCTAGGAATCACTATAGTGCATAAAGTGACAATCTATCAAACAGGACTTAGCTTGGTCTCCTTACCTCATGCCATTTTCCCTCAGAACTCAGCTCCTGGTTGTTTCTACCGGTATCTTTGTAGCCAATGCCATTTTTCCCTCTCTCTTCCTCTCCACTGCACATCTGGCTTGGCTGCCTGGAAGGAGAGCTCTTCTGGATGGAAGGCAATGGCTTGGAGGGAAGGAGCATAGAGGGAGGTGACCTGGAAAGATTATTGGCAGTACTGTTGGAGATAGGCCTGCAAAGTGAAGATACAAATGGTAATAGAGGCTGCAATGCCAAACTAAAGCATCTGAAGCTCCATATTCCATGGGACACATTTCCTGGAAACTTCTAAATAGCTGCTCAGGGAAACATGCTTTTGCCAGCAGCCCCTTGGGGCAGGCCAGGGCCACACCCTGACCCAGTTGCACAGAGCTCCCAGGGCAGCAGCCTCTGGGACAGCAGGAAGCCCAGAGCCCTGTGCTTCCAGCAATGGCTCAGCTGCACATGCAGCCTCCTGCTCCTCTCCCTGCCCCACAGCTGAGCAGCCCTACAGCTCCACGGGGCACTGGGAGCAGCACAGCTCATGGCAGGGGGCACCTGAAGGGCAGAACTGTTCCCTGGCAATGTGCACAGGCTCTCCAGGCTGGCACAAGACCCTTCCTCCTGCCAGAGAGTGACCCAGCTCCCACCTTACCTCTGTGTGGGGCTGAGCCATGTTCAAAAGGGAACAGGTGAGTTAGATGACCCTCCTCCTTAATCATACCATATACATGTCCAATGTTTGAAGATCTAGAGGGACTTCTCAATTCTTGAGAAAAATTCTTTGTTTTTATTTTTCATGGATCTAGTCTGTGTTTAATTCCTCTGAACACTACTGAGTTGTCATGTCTGAAGGGAAACGTGGAAATCTCCAATGATAAGAGGGGAGGAAAGATTTCTTCTTGATGTTGGCCTTTTGTGAATACCCAGTAAAGACCACACAGCTGTGACTGCTATTTCTGCAAACCTCAAAGAGCTCTCAGCAAGCAGGCAGGCCTTGCTGGTGTTTTTATAGCACCATAATATCATCCTCAGTGTTGAACCCAATCACCAAGCAGAGGAAGAACAGGAAATTTATCTGCAGTGAGACCCAACACTGATGGCAAAGAAAGAAAGAGGGCCTGCATCTCCTGACCATCTCCAGTTTGGGGTCAACTGTGGCCACAGTCCCTGTCCTGGCTGACAGTATGAGTGATTTGGCTACTGTCAGAAAGGAGAAAGCAGAGCAAACTAATGACAGAATGTTGTGATGCCATGGGCGTCCCTGCAGGATCACCTGTAGCTGTCAGGCACCAACTCTGACACAGGGTCAGCACTGAACCCCATAGACCAATTTTCCCTGAAGGCTGGTGGCAATTTTTGCCATCTGGGTCAGGCCTTTCAGCTCCTTTCTATCCTCACCTTTTCCTTCTGTGGCCTTTCCTTTTCCAGTAGAATCCATGTTTGAACCCGTGTTTCTGTCTCACAGAAGTATGGGGGGTTGAATTTTGGAACTGTCTGGGATAGACAGCGACAAGAGCTGCTACCCAGCCCTATAACAAGGTGGGGCAACTCCAATGGCCAGCAGTGGGCACAGACAGCAGAGCCAGACGTGTCTCTTGCTGTGTCTCCAGCCGCTGTGTCCGTGTCACCCACAACCTTCCCAGCCCCAGCGTGGGGCTGCCCCTTTGTGACGCGCTCGCTCCTGGTTCTCTTGTTTCCATGGCCACAGAACCCCCATCCCAGCTCCATCCCCTTCCCTTCCCTTCCCTTCCCTTCCCTTCCCTTCCCTTCCCTTCCCTTCCCTTCCCTTCCCTTCCCTTCCCTTCCCTTCCCTTCCCTTCCCTTCCCTTCCCTTCCCTTCCCTTCCCTTCCCTTCCCTTCCCTTCCCTTCCCTTCCCTTCCCTAGGGCAGCCAACCCTGGGCCCAGCCGGGCCTGAGGGTTTGACACTGTCTAGAAAGCTGATGCTTTCCAAAGCTACTTTTCAAGGCCTTCATTTCTGTCATTCCCACTCAGTTCTGGGTAGCAGCTTGTTGGCTGGGGATTTTGTTTATTTCTCTTCACAACAAATAAAGTGCAGGGACACAACCAGGTGTTGGAAGTAAAAGAAGCTTTGCACTCCCCAGGATATGATCCCTGAATTCAGTTGGCCGATATCATTAGGGAACAAACTGACCATCCAAACATTCCACCTTTGCTCTGCTTCATTGCTTCAGGGGTTTATTCCCTGCTTTCTTTATTGCAGAGACACTGAAACACAACATAAACAGGATTTGCCTCAAAATATTTCTGATCTTGGCACTTCCTGACAATTCAAAATTTTCTTAATGGAAATAGCATGGGGCATGTTCTTCTGAAATACTCCTCAACAGAGTGGCTAAAATTGATCATGCTTGATTTGGCAGAACTGAGCATGAGCCAAGGGACCAGTGGGTCTGATCTCTTTTCCTGCATCAGCAAAATTATTTCTTCAAGTCTCATCTCTCCTACCTCCTCAAAGAAGCTTTGCACTCTTCATTCACTGCCCCCACTATTTAGTGGGCCAATATGATCAGTGTGTCTGTCGGGTGGAAATTGGCCATGCAAAGGTTCTCCTTCATTGTGGCAGGGGTTTATTCCTGTTCCGTTTCCTTCAAACACACTCAAACCCAATACTGCAACACCAGACTGAAAATTATTCTCATTTTGACTGTCCCTGAAAATTCAGAACCATCCTCAGAGTGTTATCTGTGGGGGTTAAAGTCGGGTGGATGGTCATCAGGACAGACTCAGGAGCTCGCTATATTCTGGTCATGAAGTTTGTAGTTTATTGTAAGGGCATGGGTATGTGAGGGAGTGAGTGTAAGAGAGAATAAGAGAGTAGAGAGAATAGAGCATAGAGAGAATAAGAGAGAGGATAAGAGAGCGATTTCCCATTTACAATACAATAAGTATTTTTCTATGTTGAATATTCTAATTTCCATTAACCAATCTACTACAAAATACTAATTACCTAATATTTGCATGCAACCTATAGGAATCGCTCTATTACCATGTTTTATGGCTTTCTTATCTATAAATCTTATCTCTAAACCTTTCCTGACGTACTTGGAACAGGATGTCTGTTAGCTCCTTGGTATTTGTGGCATTTGGCATTATCTATACAAAGGAAGAGGCCTTAAACCTTCACATCTATTTCCTCGTCCCCAACAGTTTCCCTGTTCCCAGGGACAGGCTCCAGGCCTGGGCTGTCACTTGCACAGAATGAAGAAGAGCTGCTGCACTTGCCAGTGGCTCAGGGGGCTCATGATCAGTGCTTTGAATGCAGCTTTTGTGCACACTCTGCCTCCCTGAGCCGAGCAGCATTCCTGGGCATGGACACCCCTGCTGCAGCCAACATCCTCCCAGCACAGCTGCAGGAACGAGATTGCAGCAAGTCCTGGCTGAAGGAGTCTCCAGTCTGCTGCAGCTCTTCACCTGCAGTGGAATCACCTTGTGCTGCCATGGGGGAGCAAAGGGGGTGAGGGGCTCTTTGCAGATGAGGGTCTCCTCAATGTGCTGCTGCTGCTGCTCCCTGGTCCTGATTCAGCTGCTGGTGCCTTCCCCTGCAGCTGTACCAGGAGCCTGCCTGGAAAAATGACACTGCCAGTGCAAGTGACAGCCACCCATCCCTGCTGTGGCTCTGCCCACAGGGTGTCATGCCTACACAGCTGCTCCCAGTCAGGTGATGTTAGACAACGTAAAAATACCTTCAAACAATGGCTTTTCCACATTCTGTCGAAATCAAAGGCCACACAGTCCACATGTTGGGGGCAGACTGCTGTTGACAGAATGGGGGCAGCCCCAGCAGCTTCTCTCCCCGTGGCTGGATGGCCATGGCAGTGGAGGCAAGTCTCTCACCATGTCCACTGCTGTGGCATCCAGTGCTCTGGAGTTGTTCCCACTGAACTCAGGGTGCTGCTACAGCAGCAACATCACACATTTGATAACAGACTTGGAATGGCATACAGGACTTGCCCAAAGAGCTACTAAAAAAAGGGGGGAGAGGGGGCAGGGGAGTTAGAATAGTTCACTCTTTCTAATACAAGCATACATGGATTTAAGCAGGGACATTGGGCTAATCATACTGGGGACTGGTTTGAAAGCCTTGTCTCTAGCAGCTTCCACAAGTCAGCAAGATTTTTTCTGGAGAAAGGAGTAGATAAGTGTGGAGGAAGTTCAGCGAGGGAAATACGCAACCAATCAGTGTGATTGATAAAGCATAGTTCGATTTATTAAAGGCACCATCTATATTTATAATCCAAAATATAATGACTTAAGCATATTTGGCATAATTTCATTGGTTTGAGGTACATACACCTCTCCTACTATTGGGTCTTGCAAGAGTGAGATGACCACCCCTTCTACTTTTTCAGCTAAGTCTGTGTGTGTGCTTTTTAGTAGCAAACCTACTGCATCTGTCCTCTATATAGCAACAAACTAACCATCTCTTCCTTCTTTTATGTCCTCTAGCTGCAGTAGTATCAGTTTTACGAATAGGCTGTTATAGCCTGACCAGCAGCACCTTGTCTTGCTGCATCTCAGTGTGTCTGACCTGCTCTTAAGGCCCTGCTGGCAGGGAGATGCCCCTGGGCAGTGCCCTGTGCTGGGAGGGGTGTGCAGGGCAGAGCTGAACCCTCCAGGGCTGGGCTGGGCTCTGGGAGCATTGGCAGGGACAAGCCTTGGATAGAGAGAAACAGGTGCCAGTAGGCACTACTGCACACTGCAGAGAGCCAAACCAACCCTTGGACCTAGCATCCCTAGTATCCCTCCCTGTCGATCTGCACAGGGAAGGAGAGAAGGTTTATAAGAAAAGGATTTTGCAATTGAAATCTCAAAAAGTCAACTTTATTTTTCCAACATATTTTAATTGTTTGTTTTAATTGATTACCCTGAATTAGAGGGAGGTGTAATGAGCAAAGGTCAGCTGTATGGGGCCAGAAGCAATGTCTGTGTGCAGAGCTGGGGCAGATCAGTGCTGGCACAGCAGCTGTGCCCAGCAGCAGCACTTGGTGTTGCCAGTGCTGCTCCCGTGCCACTGCCCCACTCTGGCCCCACTCCGCATTTCAGTTCCTGAGCTGGCACCATGGGAACATCCCTTGTACAGCAGGATCATCCTACAAGTGCTTCAGGAATTGTCTGCAGGGTCCTGCAGTGCCTCGTGCTGCTCCCTTGCCAGAGGCACCACAGGCCAGGGGGGCACATCTGGGCTGGTGTGTCTGGGTGTGGGGCTCCCTGTTGTCAGAGTCTGAAATATTATAATTTGTGACTTAAACATTTTCATGAAGGACTTAGCAAAGCTGTTTTCCAAAAGGTGCAGAGCAGACCATCACTCCCTCATTATATATATGATTCATGCTAATTAAATTGTAACTGTATTAGGGAAAATGTTGCTTATTAGAAAAATTGTATCTACTTGTTACAAAGCAAAGCGGGGAAAGAAATGGTTAAACAAAGCAGATGGAATCATCCTCCAGATGTTTGGTGGGAGGTGAGGATAGTAAGGGCATAGATCTAAGAACAGCATCTAGAAATAAAACTTTTGACCTTGAATTGGGCCAAACTGGGACGATCCCAGGCATTGCACACTGGAATAAGGCCTGTTGTGGAACATATATTTAATTCTATAATGCGCTAAGCATAATGCACTTGCACTACCTGAGAGGTCAAACAGCGAACACTGAGGAAGACCCAGAGCCTTCATCGGAAACAAGACCCCGAAAGGAGGAGAGACCCCGACCACTGGTGACGCATGAGCAACACAACAGAGTGGAGTAGATTTTAGGAATGGAAACACGGAGGAGCTTTCTAGAACATTCTACATTATTATGTATTAGTAAACAGTATATATGTGAGATTTTAGCTTGACTGATTTGGTACAGTGTGAGAGGAAGGGCCCTGACTGTACCCCTGGTTGGGTATCCCCTGGCCAGTTTTGCTCATGCTTTATTCGAGCTAAACCTCAATTGTACTAAATCACTCACTGCCAAATTTTGTATTTACTTAAATCTATGTAACTAATATATTTTGATTGCATTCATTTATATACAATTGCTGCTATTATTAATAAATTGCTGCTAGATTTAACCTTGTTGTTTGATTTATTGGACAAAATTGAACAAATCCAAATATCCATTTATAACACCCTGAATAGGCCTCCTGATTGAGGCCCTGAACCACTCCCTCATGGATGTAAGTAACTCAGGAGAGAATACATTCACTGGGGGATCAAGCTTAGCACTTTCAGGGTGGAGACCTTGGCCCCAGGGCTATCAGCTGCCAGGCTCACACAGACCCTCACTCCACAGAGTTGGGGGTAGAGAGGCTTTGGGTGTGCAGTGAAAAAGCCTCTGGTTCCAGGCAGTGACTGCCCACCCTCCGCTGTGCAGAGGAGCCCAAGTTGCAGTGGCCCTTGACCCTGGAAAAAGCTTATGCACAGCAGAGGGGCTGTCATGGCCCACCAAAGGCTCCCCCCAGTTGGACCCTGCACCAGAGCACTGCAGCATGATCCACAGTGTTGCAAGAGACAGCATCAAACTGGCCCCCTGCAGGGCAGGCACCTGGGCTCTCCCACCTGCCCAAAGGTACATTAATCCACTGGATTCTGTGCTTTTCAGCGTGGCAGAGGGGGATCCTCACTACCAGATGGAGTGGAAACGTGGTTGGGACCTTCAGAAGGGTGATACACTTCTACCTAACCCCTGTCACTCTCTCCCTGTCCCACCAGGACCCCTAGCACAACTCTTTTTCTAATTCTTCCTTTCCCTTTGCCTCTTTTAATATTAAATAAAATACTTGGTTTATTTTCTTTTTTGGCACTAGCATCTAACGTCACTTGGTTGTAATCACATTTTTTGTGTATATTTCAAATCTTTTTGTGTCCGATCTGTTTTATTTCCCGAGGTTTCGTTTCTTTTGGTCTTCTGTGTTGAAACCAATTCATAACACCTGTCCAGGTCCCTCTACAGAGCCCTCCTACCCTCCAGCAGATCCACACTCACACCCAGCTTGGTGTCACCATGATTCCATGATGCCCTTAAGTGTCACAATGATCTCCAAGATTACAGGAGGCTCCATAGTGTCACAACAGCCCCTTGGTTCCCCAACACCCTTGAGAGTCACAATGGCCCTTTGGTTCCATTGGGCCCCTCGGTGTCACAATGGCCCTTGGTGCCCCAAGGCCCTGCAGTGTCACAATGGATCCTTGGTTCCATGAGGTCTCGCAGTGCAGCAATGCTCTCCTTGGTTCTGCACTGGCACCATGGCCCCTTGCTTCCCCAGGGCCCTGCAGTGTCACAATCATCACAGAATCACCCAGGTTAGAAAAGATCTTTGAAATTATCAAGTCCAACCTGAGATGTAACACCCAGACAATGGCAGTCAGTGCCACATCCAGTCTATCCTGAAACCCTTCCAGGGATGGTGATTCCCCCACCTCCCTGGCAGCCCTTTCCAATGCCCAATCACTCTTTTTGTCAAGAATATTTCCTAATGTCCAGCTTAAACCTCCCCTGGCACAGCTTAAGGTTGTGTTGTCTTGTTCTGTCATTGTTCCCTGGGAGAAGAACCTGACCCCACCTGGCTCTCCTACCATCCAGCAGATTTCATACACTCACACCCAGCTTGGTGACGCCAGAAAAGCTGCTGATGGTGCACTCAATGCCCTTATCCAGATCATCAATGCAGATATTGAAATCCACACTGGCTGGCTCTGATCCCTCATTCATCCTGCAGGTGTCCTGTGATGGCTCTCAGGGTGATCTGTTCCATCACCTTGCTGTGCACCAAGGTCAGGGTGACAGGCCTGGAGTTCCCCAGATCCTCCTTCCAGCCCTTCTTGGGGATGGGCTCACATTGGCACCTCCAGTCCTCTGGGACCTCCCTGGTGAGCCAGGACTGATGGTAAATCATGGAGAGCAGCTTAGGGAGCTCATCCAGCAGCTCCCTCATCCTCCTAGGATGGATCCCATGTGGTGCCAGAGACACCTGTGAGCATCTGAGTGGCTCAGCAGGTCCCCAGCTGCTTCCTCCTGGATTACAGGGGTCTGTTCTGCTCCCCTTCCCCATCTACCAGCTCAAAAGATCACTTGTCCTGAGGACAAAATGTCTTATTGTTGGAAATTGAGGCAAAGAAGGGCTTAAGTGCCTTAGCCTTTTCTTCATCTTTGGTAACATATCTTCCCCCAATAAGAAATGGAGGTTCTCCTTGTCACTGCTTTTCCCATTAATGTGTTTATAAAAGAATTTTTTTTATCCTTCACAGAAGTGGCCAGGCTATATGCTAATTGATGTTTCAGTTCTTATTTTTCTGTATGACTTAACAATATCTGTAAACACTTCCTTAGTTGCCTGCCCCTCTGTCCAAAGGTGATGCACCCTCTTTTCTCCCTGAGTTCTGGAAAAACTCCATGCCCAGCCAGGCCAGTCATTTTTATCTCTAGCTCACTTTTGGAATACAAGGACAAGCTGCTTCTGCTCATTCATGACTTCTTTCCTGAATGTCTCCATCCTTCCTGGAATCCTTAGTTCTTAAGGTGCGCTTCCCATGAAAAATCAGTACTTGATTCAATTATCCTTGAATAATTGAAGGTTATTGAGGTTCTGATGATGGTTGAGAGGTTGAGATCATCACCGAGACCTCATCTTATAAAAGTCTGAAACCTGCAAAAAGACATTGTACAATGAAGGTGTGAGGCTTATACAACCTGGTTCCTTCAGCTGTGGGAGCTCATGGGTACAGGTGTGCAACTGGATGGTTCTGAGGCAAGGAATTTGGCACCCTTGACCCAGGACTGAGGTGTGGATCAGGTATTCCTAAGGGAGCAGGGCCTCCTTTCCCTCTGGGAGCAGCTTTTAATGAGTGTGAGAGAGAGGTTTGTCCACAGAGAGAGAATGCAGGAACACCACCACAGAATGTGGTTGAGGAAGGGATCCAGCAGCTGAGAGAAGTGGCAGCACTGGAGGTGCTCTTTGGGAGGGGTGGACAGCAGGACAATGACCCTGACAAGGTCAGGTGCACAGGGCAGATGTTGTAGAATCTGGCAAACCTGGGGCCATCCAAATACACCCTGACTGTGACAATTAATGCTGATATCAACCCAGAGACAGTAGGCTCGAGGGTGTGATCAATGGCCCAAGGCAGGTTCATGTCTCTGCTGTGGTTAAGGAACTCAAAGAGGAGTTTAAGAAGAGATGAGGGAGATAAGGGAAGAGGTGAGGAAGATCAGTGCAGCATCAGTGCAAGTCACAGGCACCAAAGTCAGAGCCCAACATCCCCCAGCTAGGGAGAAAGGGTACACCCCACGAGCTGACCTGTGGTTCTTTTTGCACAACCATGGGGAAATCATGAAAAGGCAAAATGAGAAACCCACTTCTGTGCTGGCAGCACGGGTGCATCAACTCAGGGAGGGAAGCACTAAGAGAGGGAGTTCCACTCAAGTGAAGGCAGCCTCAACCTCCCATGACCAAGCTGCCAGGTATTGCAGAAAGGAAGATGACCTGTGGGATCCTCTTAAAAGAACCTCTAGTATGTATGCCCAGGAAGGAAATGATAACCAGGGTTGGAGGGGCCCTGCCTCTAGCCAGGGAGAGGCACAGGACAGCCAGGTCTTTTGGATGGAGTAGATCCAATGGCCTGGCACATCAGAGCCTTTAGTTGATCCTGGTGCACAGTGTACCCTAATGCCACTGGGACATGGGGGGCAGAACCTGTTTCCATTGCTGGGGTGATGAGGGATCACAGGAATTCACTCTGCTGGAGGCTGAAATGAGCCTGACTGGGAAGGGGTGGCAGAAACATCCCAGTGTGACTGGCCCAGAGGCTCCATGAATTCTGGGCACACTCTTCCTCTGGAATGGCTATTACAAAGACCCAAAGGGATTCAGGTGGGCTTTTGGAACAGCTGCTGTAGAGGCAGAGGGCATTGAGAAATTAAGCACCTTGCCTGGACTACCAGAAAACCCATCTACAGTAGGTTCCTGAAGGTGAAAGTGCAACAAGTACCAACTGCCACCTCAACAGCACACAGCCACCACTATCAGATGAATCAAGATGCCACTATCCCCACCCAAAAAATTTTGGCTAGAAAGTCAAAGGGTGCTCAGTAAAACCCACTCACCCTTCAACAGCCTCAGTTTGCCTGTGGGCAAGTCAGACAGAAAATAGAAATTGACTGTAGGCTATTGCGCCTTGAATGAAAGGACTCCATTGTGGGAGCTAATACAGAGTACTGTGGATTTAATTAGCATAAGCAACTTGATAACCAAGATGCCTTGGCAAGAGCAAACAGAGCTTTGAAGACTCCATAAAGATTAGATCAAGACTAATGACAGGAAAGGAGAATGAATCAAATAGAAATTTTGCAAAATGTGTAAGCTTGTTTGTGTGATGTTTAACCCAACCAATGCGGAAAGAAATTACCAGCTTTCCTAAAAATGATATATAAGCACATGTAGCCGAGAGTAAATTTGGATTCTGATCAGCAGTCAGTAGACCCCCTCTCTCTCCCAGTCGTTGATTCTCCAGTGCTGAGCGCTGCCGTGCCGGACACGCTGGATCTCCAGGAGGAGCTGGAGCCCAAGGCAGCAAAGTGGCACCATTGACATTGCCAATGCATTTTTCTCCATTCCTTTGGCAGCAGAGTGCAGGCCTCAGTTTGCTTTCACCTGGAGGGACGTGCAGCACACCTGGAACCAACTGCCCCAGGGGTGGAAACACAGCCCCAACATCTGCCACGGGCTGATCCAGGCTGCACTGGAAAAGGGTAAAGCTCCAAAACATCTGCAATACATCAATAACATCATTGTGTGGAGGAACAGGGCAATAAAAGTATTTGAGAAAGGAGAAAGGATCATCCAGATTCTCCTGGAAGGAGGTTTCGCCATCGAGAAGAGCAAAGTCAAGGGACGTGCCTGAGAGATCCAGTTCCTGGGAGTAGAGTGGCAAGATGGACAGAGCCAGATCCCCACTGAAATGATCAATGAGATCATCAGAGTGTCTCCACCCACCAGCAAGAAGGAAACACAAGCTTCCCTAGGGGCCATAGGCTTTTAGAGAATGCATTCCTGAGTGCAGCCACATTGTGAGCCTTCTCTACCTGGCCACCCTAAGAAGAACAATTCCAGCTGTGGCCCTGAACAGCAACAAACCTTCACCCAGACCAAGCAGAGAATCGCTCATGCAGTGCCCTTGGCCCAGTCAGGACGGGACCAGAGATGAGGAATGTGCTTTACCCTGCAGCCAAGAACAATGGCTTGTCCTGGAGCCTTTAGCAGAAGGTGCCTGGGGAGACTCGAGACTGAGCACTAGAATTCTAGAGCCAAAGTGGCAGAAAATCTAAAGTAAACTACACTCACAAAAAAAAAAAAAAAAAAAAAAAAAATCTGAAAGAAGAAAGTGTGAGCCACCTCAAAAGAAATTATCACAAAAGCACAACTTCTCCTGGCACCCTGACTCCTGAAGCTGGGGTGGATGTTTAAAGAAAAGGCTCCTCTACCCACCACGCCACCCACACCACATGGAGCCCATGGATTGCTCTCATCACACAGCACGGCCAGATTAGAAACACAAATCACCCTGAAGTTTTAAAAACAGTTAAAACCAGCCACAAGATAAAAACTCTACTCTTGCTAACAGAAAGGACCAGAAACAAGTAACCCAGGCTAAAAAGCTCCACCATACAACCAACTACCAGCACAAGAAACACGCTGTGCTCTCGTCACTGACAGTTTCTGTCTCATGGTTGAGATGAACCAGAAGTGGAAAGTGGCTGCAGGGAGCCCCACACGACGAGTCACACAAGCTACTGAAGGAGAAGGTGAATCAAGTGCACTTGCTGAACTCAAAGCCATTCAGCTGGCCCTGGACACTGCTGAAAGAGAGAACTGGCCAAAGCTCTACCCTTATACTGAATCATAAATATTAACCAATGCTCTGTGGAGTTAGCTAGGAAAATAAAAAACAGGCCAGCTAGCAACATAAAGGAAAACCAATTGAGGCTGCTGATGAATGGAAAAACATTGCCACTCAGACAAACTCTATGTAAATTCCATCATGCAGGCGGCCATGTCCCCAATAGTCAGACTAATAAAGAACACTAAAATAAGGAGCAAGTAGATCAAGCTGCAAAAACAAAGATGTCACAAGTAAATTTAAATTAGCAACATAAGGGAGAGTTGTTCCTAGCTCGATAGGCCCATACTGCCTCAAGCTGTGAAGGCAAAAATGCCACCTATAAGTAGGCACAACACAAAACTGAAAAGCAGATTTAACTATAAATATGATTTCTCAAGTTATCCATAACTGTAAGACATGTGCTAAAATCAAGCAAGCCAAGCCCATAAAGCCTCTCTAATATGGGGGGCTGTATTCCAAATATAAGTATAAAGAAGCCGAGCAAATGAACTACATCACACTGCCTCAAACCCCCCAAGGCAAGTGCTACGTGATCACAATTGTAGAAGCCACCACTAGATCATTAGAACCCACCCTGTACCTCACACTACTACTCAAAACACCGTCTGAAGCCCAAAAAAGCAAGTCCTATAAAGACACAGCACCCCTGAGAGAATCGTCAGACAACAGGACCCATTTCAAGAACAGCCTTAGAAACACCTCAGCCAAAAGCCAGGATATTGAAGAAATAGATCATATCCCTTATCACACACCAGCTGCCAGGAAAGTTGAACTGTACAACAGACTACTTAAAATTACCCTAAAGGCACTTGGCAGGGAAACATCCAAAATTGAGAAATGAACTTAACAAAAGCCACCTAAATAGTCAACACCTGAGAGTCCATCACTCAAGCAAGTCCTGCCCAGTCTGAAGCCTTGCACACAGTGGATGGGGATAAAGTCCCTGTAGTATACATAAAAGGTATTTTAAGACTGTTTAGATTAGACCCACCTCAAGCAAAGGCAAACCAATCCCTGCAATTGTTTTTGCTCAAAAACCTAGTTACACTTAGTAGGTAATGCAGAAAGATAAAGAAACCCATTGAGGAGCACAGAAAATCCTAATCTTAAGTGAGAACTGTGTGTAAAGTTTCACTGTGGATGAAAATAAAAAGCAGAGTCTAAAGAAGGTTAATTCTTTAATTACTTAAGATATGATGCAGATGGTAATAGAATAAGGAGTAGATCATGTCTTAAGTTGCAATGCAAGATGCAAGCAGAAGTATACATTCTATCAGCATCTGCTGAAACCAGGTGCAGCAGGGCTCCTTATCTCTTCCATGACCCATCCCTCAGAACTCCTCCCCACAAGGAGTTATACCTTATGGTAGATGCCCCACCCAAGGAGAAAAGCCAAGCATTTCCTACCTAAATATAATCTGAAATTTGAAACATCAGAGCAACCTTTCCCACTAAATTCCCTGAAGACCAGGCCACTAGATGGTAAAAAAGTAACTACACCCTTCTCCAAAATAATTGCTTCAACAAAACCACATCTGTCACTCCAAGAAAACTATAGGTACCATTATTCAGACTGTAACCAACACCCTGAGCAACAGGGTTACAGGCTGCATTCTGACCTTGCCAGTGTCTTGGTCTTTCTATTACTATGTTTTTATTTTCACTTTCCCAGTTAAAAACTGCTGTTCTAAATCCCCTATCTTTGCCAGGGAGCTCCTTAATTTCCAAGTCATATTAATTTAGAGGGAAGGAGTTTACATTTTCCATTTCCAGAGAAGCCCCAGAGCTCCTCAGCAGACACCTGTCTGTCAAACCAAGACAGTGCCCTGCTGCAGCTCCATCCCCATGGCAGGATCCGCGCTGGATGATCCCCAGGGACCCCCGGTGGGCAGAGCCCCCCTGAGCCCTGGTGCTGCTGATCCGTGTTGGGAAGACACCTGGCTGGGGGCTGAGCATCCTCCCCGTGGCCTGGATTTTCTTTGCATTTCTCTTTGTCCTTCCCAAACACCCAAAACCAGGGTAAAAATAGAGATGTTAAATAACGACCTGCTTGGGAACACGGGGGGATCTTCCAGGGGATGCGGGGGACGCTCGGTTCCAGGGATTTGAAGGGTCCTGGGAGGGACCTGGGGGTTCTCAGGGCGTTGGGCACCCCAGTTCCAGCGGCTCTGGCTGCGCTGGGAGAGGAGGAGGAGCGGGAGGAAGAGGTGGAGCGGAAAGAGACGGAAGAGAATCAGCCGGAGGAAGAGGAGGGACACAGGAGGAGCGGCAGGAAGAGGAGGAGCGATTTTGGAACCACGACGCGCTTCTCCCGCACGCCCGCACAGACCGCAGCGTCCCCCGGGAGCGGCAGAATCGCCCCCCCAAGAACCCGCAGGTGAGTGGGGAGGGGGAGCTCGCCCCAAATCCATCATGGGGGGCTCTGGAAGGGTTTTACTTTGCGGTTCAGGGGATGTTTGGATCTTGCAGGAGCCCAAAGCCGAGTCCCGAAGCGGGGAGAGCGCAGAGGGGCGATCCCGGAGCCGGGGGACCCCCGGCAGCCTGGAGGGGTGCGGGAGGTTGGTGCTGAGCGGGCTCCGGGCCCCCGAGGCTGAAAGGGGCGCTGACTGCTCCAGCTGCCCTTGGGCAGCGCCACCATCAAACCCAACGTGCTCAGCCCTTGTTTTCCTCCCCAAACCAGGATTTCCCAAACCTTGGCTGCATTGAGAGGAGAAGGAGGCTGTGAGGACGAGGTCGATGTCCCAGGAGCCGCAGGCAGGTGAGGATGAAGTCAGTGCCCCTTTCCCCCTGTGTCCTGCTCCATCTCCCAGCCCAGCAGGGCCCCGGCTGCAGCACAGCCCTGGTGGGATCTCCTTGCCCTTGCCTCTGGCACAGAAGCAAATCCCATCCTCTCCTTGTCCTTTTTCCCCCAGACAAGGAGCTGAGCACGGACAGCAGGGAGGACAAATCCCCGCGGCACAGCCTCGCGCAAGAGGTCGTTTGCAGCGGCTCCACGGCGCAGGAATGCAACGGGGAGGAAAAGCCCCGCAGATCCCGCAGCAGGAGGGGCTGCAAACGCACAGCCCGGGGATCCCAGCAGGAAAGAGCCAGCCCGGGCCGGGGAGGCGGCCGGAGCTCGGAGCTGGGGCTGCGTGAGCAGCTTCACCATGGGGAGAAGCCCCACAAGTGCTCGGAATGTGGGAAGGGCTTCAAGTGGAGATCCAACCTGATTACACACCAGAGAATCCACACGGGGGAACGGCCCTACGAGTGTGGGGAGTGTGGGAAGAGATTCATCCAGAGTTTAAACCTGACTGTGCACCAGAGGATCCACACTGGGGAGAGGCCCTACGAGTGTGATAAATGCAGGAAGAGGTTTCAGCGAATGTCCCATCTCTTCGAGCACTATCGCACTCACTGCGATGAGAGGCCCTTCTGCTGCTCCAACTGCGGGAAGGGATTCAAGCTCTACTCCACCCTCGTCACCCACCGGCGCATCCACACTGGGGAGAGACCCTGCGAGTGTCCTCAGTGTGGGAAGAGCTTCTCCAGGAGCTCTCACTTGACCAGACACCAACAGAGTCTCCACTGAGAGAATCCCTGCGAGTGCCCTGAGTGCAGGAAGAGCTTCGTGCCCTGCTGCAGCTCCATCCCCATGGCAGGATCCGCGCTGGATGATCCCCAGGGACCCCCGGTGGGCAGAGCCCCCCTGAGCCCTGGTGCAGCTGATCTGTGTTGGGAAGACACCTGGCTGGGGCTCCACAACCTCCCCGTGGCCTGGATTTTCTTTGCATTTCTCTTTGTCCTTCCCAAATATCGACATCCTGGTAAAAATTAAGATGTTGAAAAATGACATGGTTGGGCACATGGGAGCATATTCCAGGGGATGTGGGGGATGCTGGGTTGCAGAGATTTGAGGGTTCCAGGGAGGGACTTGGGGGTTGCTCAGGGCTTTAGGAACCCCAGGCCCAGCAGCTGTGGCTGTGCTGGGAGACCCTGGCTGAGGTTCTGGGGCAGTTCATGAACAACCCCCTGCCCTGACACTGTCCCCATGTCCCCCTCTCCCAGCTCCTGCTGTCCCCTGTTCAGGATCCCCCTCTCCTCGCTGTCACTCCCCTTGCCCCTGGCCAGTTCCCATCTCACCCCACTGTCACTCCTGTCCTGCTCCCATCCCAGTGCAAATCCCATTCCTGGTTTCATTCCCTGTCCATGTCTCGTATTCTTTGCCCTGTTGCCATTCACATATTCCCAGTCCCATATTCCATGCCCTGTTTCCCTTTTTGTATTCCCAGTGCTACTCCCATTCCCATAATTCAATTTCTATATTTCCAGTCCCCTTCCCATATCTCCATTGCCAATCCTGTTACCATATTCCCATTTCCATTCCCTGTCCTATGTTGTTAATCCCCATCCCATATCATCTCCCCAGTTATTATTTCCATATTCCTGGTTCCTCTTTTCACTCCCGTTCCCATGTCCCTGTCCCCATTCCCAGTTCCATTCCTTGTGTCTGTCCTCATTCCCAGTTGTTGGAATGTGTAACACAGAAGCCTTTTAGAGTCCCTCTGAGAGAGAACAGAATGCAAGAATTAAATTAAAAACATTTTCAGACATAAGGTATACTAAGCCACACCAACATGAAATAAATCTCTAAGGTTTAGTTTAAGAAGTAGAAATATTAAGTTGCATAAATATGAAGTAGAAGTATAAATCATAGTGTGAAGTACATAGAAATATGTTTTAAATGCCCTAAGAAGTAAAAGCCATAGAATCTCATGTAAAAATCAAGCTGCAGTTGGAGCTTAAAAAGGGTTCTAGACAGAATAAAAATAGATTAAAAATATATTTTATATTCTTCAGATAGAACAGATAGTCAATGTGCACAAGTTAGACATAAGCTTTTGTATTAGAAAACCAAGATTCTAATAGGTTTAGGAGAAATGCTTCAGGTTCCTGTTTTTTGATCATTGGGAAATTTGTCAATAAAAATCCGTGTGTTGAATCCAGAGCTCTCTCTCGCTCCTGTCTCGTCGCTCTCTCTTCTTCCCCCACCATCATCATCACCACTACCAACCTGTGAGAGAAGAAGAAGAGGAAGATGAAGAAGAAAAGAACAGAAGAAGAAAGGCCAGGGAGCATCTGCCTCTGGAGACTCTGCACCAGCCGCAGCTTCCACCTCTTGCAGCAGAGAGCTGCTCCTGCTTCCATCGGGACTTTATGGCAGAGAGATTGAACAGGGACTGGAGAGCCTTGGGCTCTTTGCCTTTGGAGCCTGACGTGCCTTGACAAAACACAACTTTACAGCAGCCAGCAGCTGCTCTGCTCTGGGAAGATCTAAAGCCACAACCAATCCCCACAGCCAGTCCCAGTCCTGGTCCCTGTCCCCATTCCCAGTCCCTGTCCCCATTCCCTGTTCTATTCTCAGTCATGGTCTCGATCCTGTAGTTCCAGACCCTGTCCCTTATTCCTTGTTCCCTTCACGCTCTCAGTCTTTTAATCCAGCTCCCTGTCCCCATTCTATCAGCCAAATTCCTGGTCCCTGTCCTCCTTCCAGTCCCCTTCCCACACCTGGTCCCATTCTCAGTTCCACTTCATTATTCCCATTAGCATTCCTGGTCCCTGAACACATTCCCTGTCCCTGTTCCTTTTTAGTCCCATTTCCAGTTCTGTTCCCTATCCCTGTCTCATATTCCAGGTCTTGGTCCCTGTCGAGGTCCCTGTCCCCATGACAAGTGCAGAATTCCCAGTCCCTGACCGCATTCCCATTCCCTGTCCCCATTCTAGGTCTGCATTGTTATAAATTTATCTGTAATAAATTGATCAACTCCAATAAATGGAATCAATAAAGAATTTATTGAGCAAGCAGCAATAAGCAAATCAGTGCTGGGGTCCGGGGAGTCTCCGCTCCACCAGCGGCGCGCACCCCACTCCGTGTCAGTCCCTCTGTTATTTTCATCTTCTCCCGTGTCCGTGCCTTTCAGCATCTTCTCACGTTCTTTCTGTGTCTGCACAGCCAGTTGCTGGGGGCTCTTCTGGCTCCTGGTGGTCGTGGGGAGGAAGGCCGTGGTCTTCTTCTCTTAGCCATTGGTTGACTTTTTCCTATCTTTTTTTTCAATCATCCACAAACTGGGCACATACACATACAGATGTTTGTGGCTATTTGAGATATAATCTTTCAGCTAGCTTAAGCAAGTCTCAGTGGTCTTTTGGCCGTGTTCCCTAATTTAGCAATGTTTGATTAGCAAAGTCTTACACGTACTCTGTTACAATTCCCCCTTTTTATCATTTTTGCTGATCAAATCTTTGCAATTCTGCATGGCTCAGTTCTAACCCTTCATCCTGTATAGGCTCATACTGTGCTCTTACCAACATTAAGTGCAGGGCTTCCAGCTTTCTTTTGACTATTGAATGATTTTGTTAAAAATACATGGTCCAAAGGTCAACACTAAAATCACCAATATTAGGGGTCCTGCAATAGTGGACAGTAGGGTAGTTAGCCATGGAGAATGGTTAAACCAGGACTCATACCAGCTCTGCTGCAGTTCTCTTTCTCGTTTCTGTTTCTCTAGGCCCTCCCAGAGTTCAGTCATGGTATCCCTAACAACTCCAGTATGGTCTGCATAAACACAACACTGTTCCCCTAGTGCAGCACATAATCCTCCTTGTTGTAAAAACATAAGGTCAAGTCCCCTATGGTTTTGCAATACTATTTCTGACAGCGATCTTAACCATTTTTCTAATGCACTGATTGATTTTTCAATTGGAATTACGTCCTTATCTACAGCTATTCCGAGTGATTGAAACTTTTGGTTCTGCTGCACAAGTGAGGTTATCCCTGTCCCTGCACCTGCAATTCCTACAGCCATCAGGGTGGCTATAGTCAAAGTGATAAATGGTTCTCGTTTTTGTAATTGATGGTTTGGAGAGTTCTGATTATCATACACAAATTCTTCAGGGTGGTATGTGATTCTGGGAATAATCATCACTTGTCCTGTTTGGATTATTCCCCCGCTGCATTCTCTCTTGGGAGGTATACATTTTTTTGGTTTCTATTCTACAATAAGAGCTTTATTTCTTCCTGCTCCTGGATTCCAGTGTGATGCAATTGTTTCACATCCCCAGTGTGCACAATAATACTGTCCAGGGCTATTACAATACCCTCGTCCAGGGTTGGAGCTAGGACAGAAATAGAATCCTTTCAGATTTGAGCAAGGGCATATGGGCACTATTTGGCACAGAGTGATCGTGAAACTAGGTGCTCCAGGAGTTGTAATAGTCTGTATCACATGTTGATCTTCCTATCTAATTAAGCACCACTTAAATGGTTGATGGAGGTTACCTTCTGCCCGCGCTCCCTTTTCCCATATGCAGCCTAAAATGATTATCAAATACATAAAGTAAAAGAAAAGTGGTGGATTCCTTTTCTTAATTAAAATTCCCCTTGCTGGTTCCCGTAATGCTGTAATTTTGACCTCGGTTTCTGTGCCTCCCTTAGGTGAAAGGCTGGGGGATTTTGTGGTCGGGGTCCATAGGATGTGTTTGTGCTGACCCCTGGGGCTTTCCAGCATTCTCCCCTTCCTTACGTCTCTGCCTCCTTCGCCTACACGTTTTCCTTAAGCAAGTTTCAGTGGTCTTTTGGCCGTGTTCCCTAATTTAGGAAGGTTTGATTAGCAAAGCCTTACACATACTCTGTTACACCGGGAGTGATTGCGACTGTACTGGGGGCAACTGGGAGAACTGGGAACACACTGGACAAAAGCTGGAGGAACTGGCAGCAACTGGGACCCTGCTGGGGGCAAATTGTATCATCAGAGGGAATGACTGGGTTCATACTGGGAGCAACAGGGATCCCGCAGGCACCGAGGGGAAGTGACCAGGATCATACTGGGAGTGACCGGGCTCATACTGGGAGCAGCCATTCCCGGCACCGGGACCCCCGAACCCCTTTGCGGCCATCGCGCCCCTCCAGCCCCAGCACCCCCGCCGGGGTCCCGGCAATCCCAGGGGTCCCTCCCCCCTCTCGGGGTCCCGCTTTGGGGTTCTGGGGCTCTCCTCTCTCTGGGGTCCCGCTCAGGGAAGCCGCGGCTCTCCCGGGGCTCCCCAATCCGGTGTCCCCCCGCCGATGCCGCCGGCCCCGCGCGGTCCCCACGGGCCCCGGCAGAGCTCGCAGGGCCCGGCCCGGGAAGCCCAACCCCCATTGCGGGGAGACCCGCATCCCCCCGCCCCCGCCGGGGCTCTGCCGCCACCGGGACCCCCAAAAACACCTCCCGGGGACCCCCCGATGTCCCCCCGAGGGGCATCTGCGGCTCGGCTCTGGAGCGCTGCAAGCTCCAAACATGGCGCCGCCCGCACCGGCAGAAAGAATGAAACAGGGAGCCCCAAATATATTTCGTGTCAGCTCCAAATACCCCTCCCCTCTTAAAAAAAACCACCCAGGATATTTGGGGTGAGCTCCCCCTCCCCGGGCACCTGCGGGATGCGGGGGGCGATGGTCTGGGGGCGAAGGAGCTGCGGATACAGAGAGCGGGGAACGCACGTGGTGCCTCCTCTCGATCCTCCTTATCCTTCCTCCTCCGTCTCTCCTCTTCCTCCTCTTCCTCCCCTTCCTCCGACCCTCTGGCCGCGTGGCCAGGCCGGGACACGAAGGGAAAGGGCTGGGTCACCCCCAAACCGAGCGAGGATGAGCAGAGGTTTGGGGGGAACAATGGGAAAGTGGTGCAATAGGGGGGACAGAGGGAAGTGGGACCCACTGAGGGTCCCCCAGTTAACCCCAGGATCCCCAAGTCCCCTCCCAGCCCCCCCAGTTCCCTCCGCACCCCCGGCTGAGTGGGGGGCTCAGCCCAGGACCCGTCGTCGTTCGGGGCTCCCCCGAGTGCAGCGAACGGGAGAGTTCCCGGCTCGGAGCGGCCCCAGCACAGGAGGGGATCCTGTCCCTCTTTGAGGGCTTTTAAGGCTCTTCAGGTCCATTTGAAGAGGAATTGTTCTCTTTTTGAGGTTTTTTTTTTTTTTTTGGGGGGGGGGGATCCCACCAGTACACGGGTGCTTTTTCCTCCCCATTTTAGGGTGTTAGTGGGGTACAGCCCCAAAGGCCCCTTTTAAGGGGGGATCATGACGGCTGAAAGTGACATTTTTAGGGGACCCCCACTACAACCCCCTGTAGGGGATGTTTTGTCCCCCAGGGTGGATTTTAGGGATTGTCTCTACCATCGCCGATTTAAAGAGCCGTCAATTGGAAGGCTCCACTGAAATTGCACTTAAAAGAGCAACACCATTCCCGTTGATTCTGGCAGCGGAGCCCCGGGGGGTTTGGGCTTCCCGGGAGGTTTTGGGGGTACCTGGGCGATGCCGGTGACAGAGCTGGGACCCCGTGCCGGGTATGAACCTTCTCACTGCGCTCGGGCAGCGCCAGCGTGTTCAGGGAGATCCTGGGGGGACCGGGGGGTTCTCTGCAAATTCCAGGGGACCCCAAATGCTAAGGGACCCCCCTGAACTCCCCTCAGCACTGGATCTGCTGCAAGCATCTCACCCAAAACCCTGAGAACTGTGATAAGTGACAGCCTAGGAGTGTTTCTCACTGTCTGCTGCACTGCACAGAACACCCCAGGCAGAGCACTCCAGGAGGGAACTTCCATGGGTTTCTTCCCCTTCTGGTTTCATCCCTGCCATATTTCCAGAGACATTCCTGGCAGGTGTGCCCCAGGTCATGTGTGAATTCCTCAGCCTCGATCTCCTCAGTTTCCCAGCACCTCTTGGTGACCTGGGCAGCGCCGGCGGCCACCACGAATGTCCCGGATCGCAGCTGGAAGGAGAGGAATTCCCGGCCGTCCTTGGCGAGCCCATGGGATCCGCGGACGCTGGCGTGGGACAGGAGGGCACAGGCGGAAACCTCCTGCAGCAGGGGTTCCCTGGATGCAGCAAAGGGAGCTCCAAGGGTCCCCGGTGTCCCCACCTGCAGCACAGGGCGGGGAAAGCCGGGATGGCCGGGAATAGGGGTCAAGGGTGTCCCCAGTGTTGAGGGAAGGAGGGGCTGGGTGCTGGGAAAGGCAGGAATAGGGGTGCAGGGGGTCTCTGGGTCAAGGAGAAGGGGACTCTGCGGGCTGGGAGAGGCGGGATGGCCGGGAAAGGGGTGCCGGGGTTACTGGTGCCGGATAAGGGGGTGCAGGGTGGAGCGCATGGCCGGGAATGGGGGTTCGGGGGGATCAAGGCGCCCGGGAATGTGGGTGTAGGGGCCTCTCCGTGCTCCGGAATGGGCGATCAAAGAGTCCCGGGGCCGGGGGTCCCCCTCAGCTCTGGCCGCCCCCCGGGGCCCCCAGGAGCGCCCCAGCCCCAGCGCTGGAGCCATGGCGCTGCTCGGCTGCGGCCCCGCCCCTGAGCAGCCTCCGGCCCCGCCATTGGCCCCGCTCTTTCCTGCCAGCCAATGGCAGCCCGAGTGTTCAGAGGCGTCACCGGTCGCCGGGCAGATCCCGGCATTGCCGCCGGCTGCGGAAGGGAAAAGCCACAGCGTCAGAGGGAGCGCGTGGGGCGGGCACGGGGCAATTCCCGGGAATTCCCCTGGATCCCCTCCCGGGATCCCCCGGGACCCTCCTCGGCCGCGCACTGCGGGACCCCCGGGCCGGGCTGTGCTCAGCTCCCGGGGCCTGCGCTCCAGCTCTGCCTGCAACCCGCCGCCTCCGGCCCAAAGCGGGGCAAGCACCGCCAGCCGCGGATCCATTTTTTCCTGCGCTGCGGCTCCGAGCCCCGGCGGAGCAGGACTGGGCGCTGCGACTGCGAGCCCTGATTGCCAATCTCCTTCTCTCTCTTTCTCCTGTTCTCTCCCTTTGCTGTGGGTGATCATCAATCCCAGAGCGGCCGGAGAGCCCCGTGCCCAGGTCGGGTTTCCCAGGAAAGGGAGGCCTGGGGGTGAGGTGCCCTGGGCCGGCCGGGAATGGGAGTCCCGTAATCCCGAAGTTAAAAATAACCAGAACCGAAGCCTTTAACTACGGAACTCTTTATTACTAAAAGCAGCAGAGAAGTTAAGGGAACATTCATATGGTGGTACTGCTGCCTAACCACACCCAAAAAGAAGTGCGCCACACACCCTGGGAACTCTCACAGAATGGAAGGAGAGTTGCAGGTTTATAAGAGTGCCCATGGACTTATTGTGTGTGGTGTTGTTTAGGGCTGTTTGTATGTAAAGTCGCTTTTAATGAGATGGTGAGCTCAGAACTGGAGGACGAAGGCAATTTTTAGCAGTTGGTCCCGTAGCTGACTGTATGGTGTCCGGAGGGTTCCCGAATCTTGTATTGGCTCGCTGTTCCAGGGGCTTTTTCTCTTCAAGGAACTCCCCTGAAGAGTGGTGTTTCGGGAGCTTTGCGATTTTACATGTTGGGCGCGTTCTTTCAATTGATGGACAGGAGGGGAGCAGCAGCAGCCAGGCCGGAAATGAGGTAGGGGAGAGGGCAGAAGTGGGAAGTAACAGGGAACAAACTGGAACAGGGAATACAACAAACTGGATTTAATGAAGGGAATACAACAACCGGATTAAAGAATGAACTGGGGTCATACAGAACAGTGTATCACATGATAAGGTAAGTGACAATTCCAACTCTCTAACAATCCTCATTTACAACCTTCAGGGGAGATCATTTATCACAGTGCTGCAGCTCAATATTAAATCTGGTTTTTGCTGATCCTGTGCTGGGGATTTTTAAATGCTCTCAGCCCCTGGCTCATAACAGGGTGAAGGAGCCCTGGCCCAGGCTCTGGCCCTGGGACACGGGGACGCTGCCGGGGGGTCCCTGTCCCCCTGTGCCACCCCCAGGGCCCGGCCCCTGTCCCCGTGTCAGGCTCTGGGGTCGATCTCGTGGAACATCCTCTGGGGGAGGCTGCGGCACTGGGGGCGGGGGGACCTGGGGGGACAGGGGACCCCCCTGTGCACGAGCAGCGTTGGACTGTGAGGGGGGAACGGGGCAGAGTGACCTCCCCAGTGACCTCACACAGCCCTGGGATGTCACACAGCTCTGTGATGTCACACAGCACCCTATGATGTCACACAGCTCAGTGATGTCACACAGCACCCTATGATGTCACACAGCCCCCAGTGATGTCACACGACACTGTGATATCACACAATCCTTGTGATGTCACACAGCCCCCAGTGATGTCACACGGCCACATGTGCTGTCACACAGCCCTGTGGTGTCACACAGCCCCTGTGATGTCACACAGCCCCTGTGATGTCATACAGTACCCTGTGATGTCACACTGCCCTGTGATGTCACAGAGCCCCTGTGATGTCACACAGCCTCTGTGATCTGTGAAGTCACAGTCATTGCTGTGATGTCACACAATCTGCCCTGGGATGTCACACGGCCATTCTGTGATGTCACATCCTGCTCCAAGATTTCAAAGACCCTCTCTGATGTCACATGGCCACCCTGTGATTGCAGAACACACTCTCTGGTGCCACAGCCTTCTCTGGGACATCACACAGCTGCTCTGTAATGTCACAGTCTGCTGTCTGATATCACAGAGCCACCCTCTATGATGGCACAGTCTCCTCTGTGACCTCACTGCCCTCTCTATGGTGTCACACAACCGTCCAGTGCTGTCACAGCCCACTCAGCAATATCACAGCCTGTTCTGTGATGTCACAGCCCAATCTGTGACCTCACACAACCCACCCTGTGCTGTCACACAGCCCCTTTCTGACATCACAGCTGCTCTCTGGCTCCATGACACAGCCACAGAGGTGCTGCTGTGCCACAGCCCCCTCTGGGACATGACACAGCCCCTGCCAGTGCTGAGCACTGTGAGCTCTGCCTGTGCCCTGCTCGTGTCCCTGCCATGCCCTGGCAGTGCCCCAGCCCTGCTGGGCTGTCACAGGAGCTGCTCCTGGGCAGAGCTGTCTCTCTGCAGCGCTGCCCTTGCCAGGAGCTGCCTCTGTGCTGGAGCCTGGCCCAGCTCAGCAGCACAGGCACAGCAAAAGGACTTGAATCACCCTCTCGGGGCTTTGGTGCTGTTTGCATCAGACTCAGTCCCTGAGAGAGTGTGCTCAAAAAACTTCTCAAGAGCTCCAAGTGAGATTGAAGCACTGAAGTTTCTCATATTTAACTAGATCCCAGTGAGGGCCAGAACTGAGAAAGTGTCCTCAGGTCTCAGTTAGAGCAGAACACTGGAGGCACTGATGGCAGGTGGGGACAAAGCAGGGAAAGGTGTCTCTGGTGCTGAGCACAGCAATTCTTTGTTTCTCCAGTTGTTCTCTGCTATGACAAAAGGATCCACCATCTCTGAAGCAATCCATCCATCTCTCCCAGGTCTCTCATCAGCTGTCCTCAGACTCCACTCCACTGAGCATAGAGTTCCTTTGCCCCTATGCAGTAATCATGTTCTTGCAACCGCCAAACCTCACCTTGGGATGTCTCTGGGCCCTCTCCAAGGTGTTGGCAAATGAAAACATTCTCCTAGTAGTATAAGGAATTTAGCAGAAGAACAAGGCTAGCCAGTCTTGTTTGTTCTTGCTACTTTTGTATGGGAACAATCCTTGCATAGATAGAATTTTGGAGGCCAAATCACAATTTTAGTCATGGCCCCTGGACGAGAAGTTTGGTTCATTTCCATAGGTGGAAAGAAGCAGTGCCCGAGTGTCTCAGGACTAGATGAGAGGTGACCACCAGAGGCTGTCCTGACACCTTTTGTCTGGGAAAAATCCTTGAATACAAGGAATTTTTTAAGGTAAGTCCAATTTCAGCCATGCTCATCAGGAAGGAGGGAGGTTTCTTTTCCATAGAAAGAAAAGCACAGGGCCCCAGTGCTCCTGGGACTGATGAGAAGCAACCCTCAACATGCCAGGATCTGCCAGACCTGCCAGGTGGTCCATGGGAGGCCAAATGAGCCAGACCTGTTCCATCTTCCCTTTGGTTCCATGGGGTCCCACAGTGTCACAATGGTCTCCATGATTCCACGGGGCCTTGCAATGCCACAGTAGTCTCCATGGATCCACGGTGCCCTGTAGGATCACAACGGTGCTTTAGCTGCACAAGGCCCTGTAATGCAACCATGGCTTCTTGGTTCCACACAGCCCTGCTGCTGCTCACTGGCCCCCTGCGACTATGTGGCCCAGCAGTATCACAGTGATGTCTTTGGTTCAACAGGGTCCCCAGAGTGTCACAATGGTCCTTTAGATCCTTGTTACCTTGCAGTTTTACAATGATCCCTTTGATTCATTGTGCCCTACAGTTTCACAATGGTGCCTTGGTTCCATGGCGTCCCCAAAGTGTCACGATGGTCTCCACAGGAAGGAAACCACAGAGCCCCAGTATTTCAGGGGTTAATGAACTGCAGACACCAGAGGCCAAGGCCAGCCAGACATGTCTGTAATGGCAGCTTTTGTGTAGGAGAAATCTTTGGATATAGGACTTCTGGAGGTGGAATCCCAATTTTGGCTGTGGGCACCTAGAGAAGAAGGATGGTTCTTTTCCACAGGAAGGAAAGCATGGAGCCCCAGTGTTTCAGGACAGAATAGAGGTGACCACCAGAGGCCAAGGTCAGCCAGACCTATGTGTCCTGGCAACTTTTGTCTGAGAGAAACTCTTAGGGATAGGAATTTTGGGGGAAAAGTACTAATTTTGGCCATAGGTGCCTGTGCCAAGAGGGACGTTTCTCTTCCATATGAAGGAAAGCACTGAGCCCCAGGGTTTGAAGGCAGGTGAGACCTGGTCCCCAGGTAGGCAAGGGCAGCCAGACTTGTTGCTAATGGCAGCTTTTGTGTAGGAGCAATCCCTGGATATTGGGAATTTTGAAGGGGGAATCCCACTTTGGGCATGGATGCTTGAGTCAGAAGGGCAATTATTTTCCTTTTGAAAGAAAGCCCAGGGCCCCAGTGTTTCAGGGGCACATGAGAAAAGACCCTCAACATGCCAAGGGAAGTTGGACCAGTCAGGCCAAGCCAAACAGACCTGTTACCTGTTCCCTTGTTTCCATGGGGCCTTGTAGTGTCACAATGGGAGTGTCATATTGGATCCTCGGTTCCATGAGGCTCAGCTGTGTCACACTGGCCTCTTGTTTCCATGGGGCTTCACAGTGTCACAATGGTCCCTTGTTTCCATGAGGCCTTGCAGTGTCAGACTGCTTTCCTTGGTTCCATGGGATTGCACAATGACATAATGGCCCCATGGTTCCACAAGACTGCAGTGTCTCAACAGTCTCCATTATGAAGTGTCACAATGGCCTCTTGTCTGCACGATTCCCTGGTGTGTCACAACGGGCGCCTCTTTCTTCCATGAGGCCTTGCAGTGTCACAGGGGTCTCCTTGGTACCACAGTATTGGGATATAAATACTATGAGGAACAGGGCAAATGAGAGATACTGTAAAAGATGGTTTATTGCCTTATGGCATCAGTCTCATAGAATGGTGAGATATTAATGGTGCTATATCCAACGCTCTAACAGAAGCTGCCTCATTCTCAGTTATAATGCCTTATGTTAGTTTTTAGCCAATCAAATACTTCTACAAAGCTTGCTAGTGTCTTTTTATACCAATCATTTATTGCTTTGCCTTTCACGGCTTTGCCAAAATGAGTCATTTTTCAGTCAATCATATAACACTTCACAAACTGAGATGAATATATCTAAAAATTTTAACTAACTTTATAACAGGTTCTATTACTAAACTTTAAAGTCTTTTATTATCTTCTTTAATATATTGCTTTGCTTACAAATTACATATTTCTGTTTGCTTAAAATATATTTTTTCTTAAACTGTAAACTTTTATTGTTGTTTTATATCTGTTTCACTTTAATGCTTTAATTGTCCAAGCCTTCTCCAAGGTGTGAGAGTCCATCTGAGCCTCTCGTCTGTTTCTGCCCAACGACCCTCGCCTGAGGCCTGCGCTGGCCAGGGATGGGAGGAACGCCAAGTGACTGTTCCGCAGGTGATGCCTACCAGGACTGGTTTCTCATGACAACTAGTCACGGGGTGCTGGTAGCTATAATCTCGAGTCCCCTTTCTCTCTCTCAATCTCTCTCTCTCTCTCTGTCCCACTATCGCATTTTGGTTAGCACTAAATAAAGTGCATTTCTGTAGAAGTAAACTGGTTTTGTCCCTGCTGTGTCTTTTGCGCTCTGAGATCCATAAAAGAACCAGTCACCACTCCCGCTCGGGTTGGGCGGATTGTGACATTATTTGGCGTTGTTGGCAATTGGATTCCCGATACTGGGGGAGTTGGGGTTTCTGTGCACTTTGTACCAGGGGAAGACCTGTGCCATTTCAGCCGCACCTAGCCTGTCAGTACCGTAAGGACTGAACAGTGTTAGAAAGCAAGGGAGGTGGTATTGGGTTCTTCCCGCAATCTGCACACAGACCCAGGTCGATAATCAACTCAGTTTCAGTTATCGGAGAATTTTTTTGAAAGGATCTCAACTGAGCAAAAGATGGGACTTTTGTTTTTTGTTGTTTGCTGCTTGGTGTAGTTGAGGAGACAACCATTGTGCAACTAAAGAGAACCTCCCAAGCGGTTTGGTCCCCTCAGCCACCCAGGGAAGAGAGGGGGTTGTCCCCAGCAGAAGTCTGGGTGTTAGGGATGACCTCCCTGAAGTGTTTTTTTCCCCTTGCACATAATTGTAACTCACAGAATATTGTTATTGTTGTTGTTTAGTTGTTGTATTTGACTACTTGGGATCGCGAAGAGACAAGTGGTTTTTGTAATTAAGTTAGTACCTCCCAAGCAGTGTGTCTCTTCACCCGCTCCAGGGACGAGAAGGGATTCACAGTTTCAGCTGTGCTTTTTGTGTAACTTTAAGTGCGTCTCCCTGAGAGTGGTTTTGGTCCCTTCATAAAAATGTCTGAAAATGATAAAGCTGCATTTTAGTCTTTACTAGCTAAGTATAATGCCAGACCCTCCCAAGGGGGGGAGGACTGGGCACACAGTAATTGGTTTAATTTAGAAAATGTGATTGATAGAATACATTCTTTGCAACATGAAACAAAATTCAAACTGAGCAAGAAAAATAAAACCACACTTTGCACAGTTCTAGGCACTTGTCTTTCAGCTGCTGTAGAATCTCATTTTAAACGAGTGAATGAGGAAATTGAAGTGATAGACTCCTTGCAAAACCTGGTGAAAACTTTGCAAAAACTATTACAGGAGAAAACAAATCAGGTAGAATCTCTGGAAAACCAACTAGAACAGAAAACAAATCAAATAGAAACTCTGCAAAACCAACTAGAGCAGGAAAGAAACCACAACTATTTGCTGCAACTCTCACATGCCTCACAACATACAGATACACCTAATAAAACAGAAGAAAAGGAAACATATCACATAAAGCAGATATACCCACAGAGAGAACTAGTACATGTACAAAATAGTGGGGAAAATTGCTGCTCTAAAATAAGACCTCTTGATAAAACGGAATATAGATACCTGAACAAGGAGGATTTTGACCCCCACATAACCTCCAAAGAAATACCATACACTGCTACTGAATTGGCCAAATTAAAGAAAGAATACTCACATCTCCCCCAAGAATCTGAGACTGAGTATGTTTTTGGAGTTTCACTCACTGGAGGAGATCAAATTAAATTAAGTGAACAAGAAGCCAGTGGGTACTGGGGGCCTGGAGTTTTCTTAACAACTGGAAACACTCGTGTTCCATGGTCTCTGACACAGCGTGCAGCCTACTGGACTGGGGGATTTAGCCCCCTAGAAAGAGGTGATCCTCTAGCCATAACTGGCACCCCAGACCAACTCTTAGAAAACATTCAAAAAGTTGCCTGCTTGCAAATTATACATGAAATAAAATTCACTGCTGGCCATAAATCACCTATGCAATTACCTGTAAATGTAAAGCAATACCCTCTTCCCTCTTGTGCCAAAGAAGAGATCAAACCAGTTATATAGGACTTGCAAAACTCCCCTGTATAGCCAATCCAAAAACACAAACCTGACACTGTAGCTGTGTACCAATACATAGATGATGTATTGATAAGAGGAGAAGAAAAAGAAGAAGTGAGGGATGTGCAACAGAAAAGGCTAGAAAGTCTTGGTTTGAAGATTTCTTCAAGGAAAATTGAAAAACCTTCTCAGGAAGTGAAGTTTTGGAAGACAGCCACTACTGCGATTGCCCCCCCTCGATGGGGTGGCCCAGAAAAGGAACTGTAAAAAATCTGGCAATAACAGAAACTGAGAACTTGGGCAACAGCAATGACAAACCTGCCTCAGTAATTAAAGAAGCCTCTGCTTTCTCCCCCAAACAATCTTTGTTCACTAATTCTTTGTTCACTAATGCTTCTGCTGAACAAATTATTGCTGGGGGATGGGGTGACTCTTGGGTTGGGGCGCTGATGGTTATTTGGGGTGTTTTCCAGCTTGAAGTGCAGAGTGCCTCTCTTGTTTGCAACTACACTGACTCTTATGCTGTGTTTAAAGGAGGTACACGGTGGCTTCCTTCTTGGCAGCAAAATGATTGGGAATTTAACAGAATTTCTGTCTGCATAGTTCCATCATTTTAACCTCCTGCCTCTTTGTGGCAGATTCTGTTGTGTTTCCTTTTCACAGAATAACACCATGGAACGTGAAGATTAATTGCTGAATCCCTCATCAAACCTGTATACAGTTATAGCACAGGACCTTACAGCTGTGTTTTATTTTGTGAAGATTCAAAATCAAAATTGAACTGTTGTACAATTTTCCCAAAAAAATTATGTGTGGGAAAAACAATACAAAATATAAAGGGGAACTCAATGTTAATGTTGTAACACCTACTACCCAACCACCGGTTATACTGAGCCTGAAAATTTTGAAATTGGACCTTGGGTAATTCGGAAAACTGGCCAACAGCAAATATTGTTTAATTCGGCATGGTCTTTTAAACAAGTCAAATTGCCAATGCAAAACAATGTTTCAGTAATTCAGCCAGCTTGTTCACCTTTTCTAGGGGTGGACAAACAACCTGGTTGCAAAACCAGGAGGATCCTTTCAAGAAACAAACAAGAGACATAACCGGTGTTGTGGGAACAGGATTGGGAATTTTACATAGCATTGATTCAGAGGTATTAATGAACAAATTGGTTGCCACCAGCAGAGACCTGACCAAATTGAAACAACCTCTGCAGTCCTCTTCAACAGCCCTGGGGATGCAACAGTGGTTATTATCAAACATTTTACCAAATTGGGAAAAGGCAAATGTAAATGATCACAAATTGATAATTGATGCTTTTGGTACTGCTCTAAACAACATCTCCTTAGCCCTCAGCTGTATCCAGGCACAGCTTTGGATGCAAACAGGTGTTGTCTTTATAAGGGAAGGGGAAGAAGGCATCTTCCCTACTGAAATCCAGACAATAATTTGGGACAATGCTAATGATTTTGAAAGGAAGTTTCAGTCCTGGTGGAATTTGGTAAACTTTACCTACAACCCCAGCACAAACACAGCCACAGCCTTTGTGTTGACAATACGCAACGCTTCAGTGCATTTGATACACCCCATCATTGCATTAGGATTGAATCACAATGGAACTATTCTCTATCCTTTCGAGCATAGAGAATGGGCCCATCAAATTGGTGAGAAATGGCAAACTGTTAATTTGGAATCTTGTGTTGTTCGGGAGCAACAGGGTTTCATTTGTGAAAGCAATGCCATTGTGGCCCAAGACATCTGTTTAGACACAGAGCAAAATATCTGTCATTTTGAAATACACCTTGATGAGACTCCTGCAACAGTGCTAGTGTACATAGGAAATGGATGTGTGTGTGTAAGAACTGCTTGCAACTCAGTGTTTGTAGAAAATGTAACAGTGGATCTAAAAAATCATTTAAATTTTTGTGTTTGTAATTTTACCACAATCATGGGCTCTGAGTTTTCCTATACTGCTCCAGTTATGTCTTATCACTTTTGCAATCATATTTTACACTGATTCATCAGTTAGTGCCTGCTCCCATCGGGATGAACATCACTTTGATTAAACAATTGTTGATCACTAGGACTTAATTGGGATCTTGGGAAAAATCAAGAAAAATGGGCATAAGACCCTGGTGACAGTTCATCATGATGTGAGAGAAATACATCAGGTTTTAGAAAGGGTAAAAGGGGATGCTGAACTCAGATGGTGGGATACTTTTTTTGGGTGATCACCTACTGCTACCAGAATCCTAAACAAATTGTGTCATCCCATTGTTGTGCTTTTGATTTTGGTTTTAATCAGTTTTGTTTTGTCAGTCATTCTATACATCCTGAATTGGAGAATGGTAAAACGGCTGACACAATTGGCATCAACAATGGAAGCACATAATTTGATCACTATTCCACCAGCTTAAGATACCCCTAAAGTTATTGACACCAGACAAATTACATGAGCAGGAAAAGTCAGGCCTTTAACAGCAAACAGATTAGAATTGTTTGTTGCTATTTATGATTGGTATGATTAGTTTTAGTAATGTTAAACTTTTGATAGAAAATGGTTTTGGAAAATAATTGTTTTAATCATAAAAACATATTATAATTGATAGTGATTTGTTTTAATTTTAATTGTTTGAATTTTAATTGTTTGGATGCTATTTTATTGCTTTGTTCTAATTTTAATTGTTTGAAAGTTATTTTAGCTAATATGATTGTGATTTGTTTGAAAAATTGTTCTAATCAATTTTGTTGTGATTATTTTGCTTTATTATTTTTCTGTTTATTTCCTTCCTTCTGATGCAAAGAGCACAAAGCCCTGAGAGGGTGATTCAAGTCCTTGTGCTGTGCCTGTGCTGCTGAGCTGGGCAAGGCTCCAGCACAGAGGCAGCTCCTGGCAAGGGCAGCGCTGCAGAGAGACAGCTCTGCCCAGGAGCAGCTCCTGTGACAGCCCAGCAGGGCTGGGGCACTGCCAGGGCATGGCAGGGACACGAGCAGAGCACAGGCAGAGCTCACAGTGCTCAGCACTGGCAGGGGCTGTGTCATGTCCCAGAGGGGGCTGTGGCACAGCAGCACCTCTGTGGCTGTGTCATGGAGCCAGAGAGCAGCTGTGATGTCAGAAAGGGGCTGTGTGACAGCACAGGGTGGGTTGTGTGAGGTCACAGATTGGGCTGTGACATCACAGAACAGGCTGTGATATTGCTGAGTGGGCTGTGACAGCACTGGACGGTTGTGTGACACCATAGAGAGGGCAGTGAGGTCACAGAGGAGACTGTGCCATCATAGAGGGTGGCTCTGTGATATCAGACAGCAGACAGTGACATTACAGAGCAGCTGTTTGATGTCCCAGAGAAGCCTGTGGCATCAGAGAGTGTGTTCTGCAATCACAGGGTGGCTATGTGACATCAGAGAGGGTCTTTGAAATCCTGGAGCAGGATGTGACATCACAGAATGGCCGTGTGACATCCCAGGGCAGATTGTGTGACATCACAGCAATGACTGTGACTTCACAGATCACAGAGGCTGTGTGACATCACAGGGGCTATATAACATCACAGGGCAGTGTGACATCACAGGGTACTGTATGACATCACAGGGATTGTGTGACATCACAGGGGCTGTGTGACACCACAGGGCTGTGTGACAGCACATGTGGCCGTGTGACATCACTGGGGGCTGTGTGACATCACAAGGATTGTGTGATATCACAGTGCCATGTGACATCATAGGGTGCTGTG